>NW_007731209.1:110475-117975 GCF_000696425.1 Galeopterus variegatus
TACTTATAGATTTGAGTTTATATTATCACTATATTATGACTGCCACTCACTGGTATACTGACATACCTTCCAGGTGGGGGGAATATTGTCTCTCAGCTCAAACCCACTCTCCTATCCCTGACCCTGCCAGTAGGATGCACTACAGGAAGACAGAGACTGGAGGAAAAGGGGGCTTCCTTGGGGGCTCTTGTCACCTTTGCTGCTGGCACTGGCACTCAACTGGATGGGGGCAGGTGTTCAGCAGCAGCAGGTGATTCCTACCTGCAGTTCTCCCCACACTCACAGGGTCAGCCCCACTAAGCCCCTCAGAGACAGCAACAACCAGCCAGTGCCCTCTCCCAGGTGTCTAGGGCTCACCTGCCATGCCTCTGAATTTTAATAATCCCAACCCCTTCCCTTTGATCCTCCAGCTTTAGGGGCAGTAGCCAAGCAGCATCCCCCTTTGCCTTTTGAGTTCTCTACTACCTGATTAGCAGTCTTTATATGAAATTCTCTGTTGAAATAATCAGTGTGGTCTCTGCCTTCTGATCCACCCCAGCTGATACACCTGTGTTTTTCCATAAGCCTCAGCCTGTCTTACCCGCGTCTGAGAACCATCTCCTGACATCACCTGCATGTCAAGGAACAATAAGATGCTCATCAGGGTCTCCCTCCCTCTCACATTAGGTAAGGTTCTCATAGTTGTAAACAACAGAAATAGCCTGTGGCTATCTTCAGCTAGAAGGTAAGTTTATTAGAAGGATTGTGGGGTCTCTTGTAATATTCAAAGCAAAGTCCAACTAACCAGCCTTGCTAGGGGTCATACCCAGATTATCTCAAGGGACTCAGCCACAGGAGTGGGAGAGCTTTCTCTTCAGAGGGCTGGTATTCATGTCCTTCAGTTCCCCAAACACCTAGTATCTCTGCTTTCACTTCTAAATAGTAAACTTCCNTACTATTCCTGCCTGGTTTCTGTGGGCTTTGGGTTTGTCAGCTCCCTTCAGTAGGCAAAGGGATTACTAGTTCCTCCCACATGACTATACCTACCACTTGTGTAGGTAGGATGGGGTTAAATGTACAGAAAAGAAGAGAAGAGAAAATACCTTTAAAGGCAGAGAGAGTTGTGGAGAGGTATAAAGAAGCTTTAAAAAGGTGAAAACAATTGGCATAAAGAGCTCTGATAGGATTTAACATTGGGACAGTCAGAAATACAAAATAAAGTCAGAGAAAGTTAAAATACTCTACAACAAAGGGAATTTTCGAAATATCTAAATTGTTGAAGTTTTTATAATAGGAACATATTCACATAATTATTCTCTGTAGATTCAGAAGAAACCACAGTGAATTAAAGACACAAAAACATGTTGGTAGACCCCAGGTCTTCACACATGGGGTCTGGCACACAGGCATGTATACCCTGAGAAGACAGTCACTTGTTCCTCAACAAATTTGTTATTAGTAATAAAGTGTTCTGACACTGATTATTTTGCTTCTATACTTATAGATTTGAGTTTATATTATCACTATATTATGACTGCCACTCACTGGTATACTGANAAGTTTATTAGAAGGATTGTGGGGTCTCTTGTAATATTCAAAGCAAAGTCCAACTAACCAGTCTTGCTAGGGGTCATACCCAGATTATCTCAAGGGACTCAGCCACAGGAGTGGGAGAGCTTTCTCTTCAGAGGGCTGGTATATGTCCTTCAGTTCCCCAAACACCTAGTATCTCTGCTTTCACTTCTAAATAGTAAACTTCCAGGAGCTCAAATCTGATGACTCTGCATGTATCAGTGTTATCCATGCCCAATTTAGCTCCTGCAAGTGAACAGGGTTCCACAGTACCCAGATGGACCCGTCAGCCAGTCCCAGAGAGCTGGGAACCCTTGCAATCGCTCCGCCCTTTACCCTAATATCTAATACCAAGTCGAAAATGACACATTCCCCTCTGGGAAACTCAGAAGTAGTGGAGAGACAAGCACTGCAGCTCTGACTCCAATTGCGATCAAAGCACCTGCCACATGAATATAACCTTTTGCCAACCTGATATGTGTGTTTCTTCCCAGGTGCTTAAAGTTAAACACTTTGCTTTGAAACATCTGTTGAAAACACTTCCAGTTCCCCAGCCCCACAGTCATATTTCTCATATAAATGATTTGATACACACTATTTTGCAAGCTCTTTCTTCCAGCCAGATCCTATTAAGTGGACAGAATTACCTGAGTGCCAAATAGGAATTTGCAGAGTATAAAAACTACTTCTGGACAGTAGGGTGTTATCCAATGAAAAAAAACCAGAAATTCATAGAATTGATTTCTAACATGCTGTATGCCCTCCTTACACAGACATTGTAAATATCTGAGCCATTTATTAATGATGGGAATATATGTCTTCATCTACTTCCTTGGAGACTCCCAAATAGAAACCTAGGCAAGCATCCCTGTGTGTGTTATGATAATCTTCAGTTCCATGTGTAAAATCTTATTCACGTCAGCTCAAATGAAGCAGCCCTGAGAACACCTACCAGGCAGCAGTGTGCTCACTGCTAGCAGAGAACATTCCAAGCCTCTNAAGAAAATGAACCGTATAAATAAATTAGCGATTCTCGGGATCTGGGTCTAATGTACCACCAGCAATTGGGTCTGTAAAGAGTCTTTGAAGTCTGCAGGTACGGCCCTTGGGCAGGGCAGGGAGGGCAGGCCACGGTGGGGGCAGGTGGCCGAGCCCTTTCCCTGGTGATGGGCCGCTGAGGACATGGGGTGTGGGGTGGGGGCGCTGCAGGTCTGGAGGCGACTGCTGTGTGCAGAGACCCCCTCCATTGCCCCCACGCACGTCTCTACAGGCATGCCCTGAATTCAGAAGTAAGGGAAAGGGAAAAGCTGCTGATTCTGAGGACAACAGAGACCGCAGCAGAGATCTCAGCAGCAGCCTGTCTTCTTGCAGCAGTTTCCACATACGGGGCTTACCACGATGTGGAGGGGGGCTGGTGCAGTGAGGTCAGTTTCATGTCTCTCCCTTACGAGGATTGACAGTTAAATACAACCAGCAAGCAAGGAAATAGCCAAAATGAGGGAGACAATCCATCAAGTAGACTAAAATAAAACTGAGTCATAAGAACTGCATTGTTTGCCCTTGGAGATAAGTGTGTGCAAGATGCAGCGTGTGGGAAACACGAGGCACATGTGTGGAGGTCACTTCCCAGCCTGAGCTGAGCCTCCCGCTCCTGGCACTCACACCTGAGGGGGAAGAACTCCTCTTCCCCAATTAATTTAAGAAACTTCCCATGTCATAGAGTCGAATTCTCGTCTTGTTCTACTCCCAGAGAGACAAGGGAATTCTGAGTCAAATTATTTCCTTTTAAAGAATTACCGTGATGACCGTCATTTTATTTTTTCCATAAAGTTCCCAGTGTATGAGAGAGGTGCCTGGAATGCATTGTCGCACTTGGAATGCACCCTCACAGGAGAGCCTCTCTGAGTTGGGCCAAATGGTGGTTCTGCATTTCTGCAGTTCAGGTAAGGCTTCCTGCCCTGCATCATCCACCGCACAAGGGGTCTCGACCTGCTGGGAGTGCAGGAGAGACTGGACGGTGGTCTGTGACTTCCTGCTGGATGCTGGAGAGGCATCTGGAAGCCATGAGCAGCCCCACCTTGCAAACTGGAACTCGCACACTATCTAATGCCACAGCGCATTTTTCCTGAGCTGCTTACTGAGCCTGGTTTGCTCTCCTTCTGTTCCCAGGGAAGACTGAACTTCCTGGGCCCCTTCCTTGGGGGAGAGCATGTGGCCAGATCTGACCAATTTGTGGCTTATGCCAGGTCTTGCAAAGCTTGTATCCTCCTGGCAAAGCAGCCAGGGACTCTCAAGATCAGCCCAGGTCCCCAAGGGACAACAGCAAGCAGAGGCTCCCACCAACAGGGATGAGCATGCCTCTGGAGCAATAACTGGGCTTTTGAGGTTGGAGACTCTTGGTGGCTACAGAACTATCTAAACTTGCCAGACCGGTGCAGGAACAGATCTCCTCCCCTTCAACCCTTCTAAACAACACCCATATGAAAAGTCAATCAAAGTAAAGCCAAGTTCCTACCAATGAATATACAAGATGTTTCCTTCTGTTTTTTTTAAACTTTTAACAATGCTACAGTGTCTGTATTTATATATAATAATTAAACATTCCTTGGATGCAGGCAATTGTCAGGCACAGTTCCAGGCACGAGGGATCCAGAAATACAGAAGAGGAACAAAGTCCCTGCTGTCATTTTGGTGGGGAGTATCAGAAGCAGATCAGTATAACATGCTAGGTGGTGACGAGTGCTGTAAAAATAAAGCAGTGGAAAGGGATAGAGAATGAATTAGACAGAGGGTGGCCAGGAGAGACTGCTCTGAGCCAGGGGTGTGCTGGGGCCTTTTCACCCTGGCTCGTGGGAACCAAGTGCCTGCTTCACTTCCCAACTCTGGGTTCACTGAAGTTGCCTGGTAACTTGGAAGGATTTACACCATGGATGTGGGCAAACACTACAAATCAGAGGGTTATTTTCCTTCCCCAGAGAGCTGGTTGACTGACACACCCCTGGATATGGAATTGAAACCTAAGGGAGTGAGGGGGTGAGCCAATGCTCCCTCTGCAGTGAAGAAGAGTGTTTCAGAGAGAAGAACAGCAGGTGCAGAGAAACCTAAGTGGGGGTGGGCTTGGTCTGCTGGGACACAGCAAGAAGGCCCATGTGGCAGGGGTGGCACCAGCAAGGGGGAGGAGGGAGCTGATCAGGTCAGGAGGAAGGGGCTGCAGAGCAGACAGGCCCTTGTGCGTGATGGTAAGAACTCTCCAATTATTCTGAGTGTGAGAGACATCTCTTTGCCCTTTCTGTGTCTTTTAATGTTCACTCTAAAACCACAGGATCAAGGCAAAGATAAGGAAGGAAGGAAGGAAAAGGCATAGTTTTATATCCAGAGATATGAGCATTTCTCTCACAAAAGAAATGGCTCAAACACTGTTTTAAAAACATTGAGCCATGACTTCTATAGCCTGTGGTCTCAGCAAACTCAGAGCCTCACGCCCCCAGCCCACAGGAGCAGCTCAGCTGGTGGTGGGCTCCTCAGTGGCATCTCAGTGCTGAGCAGTACTGAGCAACTGCCTCCTCCCGTGGGGAGCAGATGGGTCCCTGTGTGTGTATGTGTGTGTGCACATGTGTGTGTGCTCTCTCACCCCCAGGACCAAGCAATCACCCAAAGAAGAGTCACCCAAACCACCACTCCTCCCGTGGGGAGCAGATGGGTCCCTGTGTGTGTATGTGTGTGTGCACATGTGTGTGTGATCTCTCACCCCCAGGACCAAGCAATCACCCAAAGAAGAGTCACCCAAACCACCGAACTGTTCTTGTTCTCACAGCCAAGTGTTGGGTAAACCTGTATCTCGCTGTGTCTGGAAAATGGACAGAGATGGGGATTAAGACCAAGCTGGCAGGACAGGAGGGATCGTAGGAGCTCTTTAGCACAAGCTGCTGAGAGCAGCATGGAGGAGCCCACCAAGGAGCCAAGAGGCATATGTATGCACCACATGCCATAAATTGGAGCCCCATGTCCTAAATGAATCACACCAGGAGAGAGATTGCAAAACAGCCTGTTTCCATCGCAATTGGGCAGGTGCAGTGCCTGGAAGCAAAGATCTTCATGTAGGAAAAAAAAAAGCCTAAAAATATGGCTAGGAGTGGGTGGGCAGAATAGGAGCTTTTGGACAGAGATGAGGATAAAAGGAAGTGAAGGAGGGCCAAGACCTTTACTTACAAAAAGCTGAAGGAGAGGAAATGTCCCAAGTCCAGCCTGAGTTTTGGAGGGCCAGGATGGGCTGCACTGCAGCACTTTTCTGGCCTGACAGAGCCACCCACCCTTTCCTCCACTCTACAGCTGTTGCCCTGAGCATGGGTCACACACTTGGGATCAAATCAAGACCCTTCTATTTATTGTGTGGGCTTGACTAAGTTACTCAAGCTCTCTGAGCCTCTGTTTTCTTATCTGTGAAATGGGGCTGATAATGGTACCTAATTCACAGGGTGGTTGTAGTGACAGATTTGATTAAATTAATGGATGTGTCTCACCAAGAACAATGATTGAAAAGTCTAGCATAATAAATGCTAGCTACGATTGTACCTGCCATGTTGTTACTATTGTTATTGTCAACATTACAATCACGACAGTCAGAAATACTCAAAAATGCCTTTAGGTACAATGAATGAGAAGCTGACGTCCCTCTCCCCTCACCATCTTCTTTGAAATTCAATCCTTCCTACACCTCAGAGCCGATTTTAAGTGTCTTCTCTAAACAAATGGCAATGATGTGAGGTGATAACTTTATAGGTAACATAACCTATACAGTATATAGGTCACTATATACATGCGAATTAGCTTAATTGTGGTAATCTTTTCACAATGTGTGTGTACATCAAAGCATCACATTGGATACTTTATATATATACCATTTTTATTTGTCAATCATACCTTAATAAAGCTGGAAGAAAAGGTCTTCTCTGAAAGGTAAAATGGCACCTGGGTGATTTCACATTGAGCCATTATCACGTCGCAGCACCTTGCGGCTTATTGTTTACATAATTCAGGGATACAAAAAAACGAAGGTGGGAGCTGGTTGGGTAGGCCCGGGCAGGGTCGGAGCAGTGCAGAAGCTCGGGGGTCACATCCTTCAGGCCCAGAGCCTGCCCGTTCCCTGCCTCCACCTGCCTCGTGTCCACCCAATTCATTCTGCATCCTGTTGCCAGACCATCTTTCTAAACCATCGCTGTGGATAGCCATTTCTCTGCTCAAGAACTCACAGTTGCTCCCAGCTGCTGACAGTGGGAACTGCAAACCTGCCTGACATCCAAGACCTTTGACAGCTTTGCCCCTGTCCTGCCCATCCAACTTCAACCACACCTCCAGCCCTGCTCAGCCTTGTTCTCCTGTCTCTAGCCACTCCTCTGCCTTACTGTGTTGCTTGAACACAGCAGATTCACTCTGGCCTCAGGACCTTTGGGCTGCCTTTCTCCTCTGCCTAAATGCCCCCCCACCCCCCACTACTGGCTCTTTCTTGACATACGATTCTCAGTGCAAATGCCACCTTCTCAGAGAGGCTTCCCTCACCACCAGACAGCCTAGCCCCTCACCCCAATCACTCTCCACATCATCGGCTGATGTCTTTCATTGCACTTATCACTACCTGAAGTTATGGGCCCACCACCCTGAAACCTCGGGGCCAAATGCATGCAGGAGTTCGGAATGCTTTGGATTTATGAGATGTACACATAAGTGTTATATATAAGTAAAACCCCCAGCAGTGTCTGACACAATGTTTCATTACTAAACATATTAACATTTCTGCAGTGAAATATGTGAACACAAACTAAGTGGGATAAAAAAAGATGAGAAATTATTTCACATCTGTTTAGTTCAGATTTTAATGCCAGATAACTTATTTTTTTAAGATCTGTTTTTCAGAATTTCTTGGATAATGGAATTGTGAGAAAGGGGTTGGGG
>NW_007731209.1:122798-134017 GCF_000696425.1 Galeopterus variegatus
CTTTAATGAAACTGGTGTCCCCACATGATTAAAATTCTTCTTTGGTACCTGCAAGTCCCAAGAGGACTTTGCAATGATAGAATCAGGAATTCCTTCTGAAATTAATCTCCTCCAGACTTTTGTGCAGAGCATCCTGGGTTAAATGTTTGGGAGATTGGCCTTCCTAAGCCCTCTTTGAGAAGCAGGGTGACTCCGTGTGTTGATCAGACTTGTTACCCAGTAAATGAAAAATCAATATGTTGATCTCCAGTGACTATACCCTGATATTCCAGCTACAGTCAGTAACAACAGCGAAACACAATGATCCCTTTCAGGAAGACATTGACAAGGGTTATCAACCCAATTAATACCAGCAGTGTAACTTGATCTCCTTTTCCAAAAGATTCTTACACACACACACACACACACACACACACACACACACACGCATGCACACACACACTTCTTTGTTCTGTTTTGTTTTCTGCTGAAATAAGTAGAAAGAGACTCATAAAGAAAAAGAAAAGAAATAGCTCTAGGTGAAAAGCACTCATGTACACAATCTATGAATCATTTTCCTTTCTGCAAACAAAGATCCTCATCTCTCCCACTAGGCTCCTCTGAAATCATAGCTGGAGGACAGAGTCAGCCCCAGGACAGGATGGAGACTTTGCCTTCAGGCTCCTGCAACACAGGCAGCTACAAAATTCCTGATGACTCCAGGCTGGACTGACTGCATTAGTCACCCAGCTCTCTCAAAGACACCACACACTCCAGCCAGGCAAGCTGACTTCTGCCCATGAACTAGGGTGACCAACCACCCTGGTTCACCTGGGACTAAGGGGGCTTCCTGGAAATGTGAGACTTCCAGTCCTAAAGCTAGTGAAGTCCCAAGCAAACTGGAACAAGTTGGGCACCTACCAAAAACACATCTGGCATTCCTGCCTATGCATAGATATATCAAACCATCACATTGTACCCCATACATACATATAGTTATTATTTGTCCATTAAAAATTAAACTAAATAAGTTTAATTTTAATTTTTTAAGAAATTGAGCCTGTTTGAATGGCTGCCCCTGCCCTACCCTGGCTCTCTGTAAAAATTTGAGCTGACCTACTTTCAAGCCAATGTTCCCAAACTTCTCTGCACATTGGAATCACCAGGAGATTTTTTTTTAAACTTCCCAAGCCTAGACCACATCCTAGACTAACTAAATCACAATTCTCATGCATGGGGCACTGGAATGGGTAGTTTGATACTACTGAGGTGCCTACGTGTTTAGAAACTGCTATTCTCCAGTCAGTTTCGGGGAAAGATTGGAGTCTTTGACACTCAGATACCAGTCTACTAAGAACAATTTACAGCTTCACAGGAAATACATGAACACAATCTTCAGGTAGAAGCTTCTACACCAGGAAGGCACTCCCCACGCCAATGGACAAAGGAAAGGTCACAGCTGAGTAACCCAGTGAAGAACGGTCTCCCTAGGGAGGGCTCTTGGCACAGGGCTGAACATGAAGGCGACAGAAATCCACCTTGAAGAACGTTATCCCTACAGCTGACGCTGAAGCTAAAGTCCAACTGCTGCTTGACAACATGCATAATTACTCCTAATTAGCCATCACCTTCCCTACAGACCAGATGAGAGCCTCGCCAGTGAAAAAACACAAAGAGGCCTGACTGCCCCAAAACAGCAGGCACGAGCTCCAGGGCTTCCTGTGATCCTCAGTCACCAGTGGAAAGCATGCATTTTTTTGGCTGGAGAAAAAGTTAAAAATCTTGTGCTAAAGGATTACTAAGAGATTTGTTTAGAAAATTAAAAGGTTTACATCTGCACAAGGTTTGCAGACAGAGTTTCCTGCATTTCTCCTTAATACAAAACCAGTCTGTTTTTCTTGGAGACTTCCTTTTGATGGGAGCAGCGAGAGAGTTTCAGTCTTCTGGGGCACCTTCTAGTTTGCCATTTGATATTTTTGAAACAATGCAATTTTTTAAAATCACCCAGAAAAGGCTAAAATTTCAAGGACTCCACCTTCCATTTTGCTAGCAAAAACGATCTCCCTTTCCCTTCTGAAGTGCTGCCCAGATGGCTAGGTTGGGCTTAAGTTGCACATGAGCCTCTGTGGGGAAGCGGATGGTCACCTCTGAGCAAATGTGGTTGGGGTGGAAATGGGCAGCAGATTTTAGTATTCAACATTAACAAACAGCAGCACATTCAATCTCAAGCAAGAAAAAGATTAGTTTCTCCTAGAAACTAATAGACGCACATACCTTCAGGTCACATCCATTGGGTTAGCTTGCTGTTGTTACACAATAAATGGATTAAGTCTAATTTTCCTGGGTCGTGAGTCCAGAACCCGAAACTCACTTGAATAATTTGAAGGTTAATAGACAGAACACTGCAGTCCACATATTAACTCTTGTGGGCTCTCACATGGACAGAGCTGTGTTGGCTGGATCAGAGAAAGTCCACTCACTAGACGGAGCAGGGGTCAGATCATATACATTTTTTAGATCTTGCAGCCTGGACTGTCTCTGTTGCAAGTATTCATTTCTGCCATTGTATAGTGTATTAGTCCATTCTGTTGCTTATAACAGAATACCTGAAACTGGGTAACTTACGAAGAAATGCGATTTACTTCTTACAATTTAGGAGGCTGGGAAGTCCACAATCCAGGGAACACATCTGGTGAGGGTCTTCTTCTTGGTGGGGACTCTACAGCAACTCAGCATGTCATCACATGACAAAAATGGTCTGAGCAAGAGAAAGCTAACCTGCTCACTGGCTCTCCTTATAAAGCCATCAGAACTATGCTTATGACCACCCATTAAACCATCAACCCATTACTCCATGGATGGATCAATCCATTCACAAGGGCACAGTCCTCATGACTGAACCCCCCATAAGGCCCCACCTTTCAATTACCATAGTCAGATTTCCCACCTTCTTAACACTGTTACAATGGAGGTTAAGTTTCCAACACAGACTTTGGGGGGGGGGCACATTTAACCCATAGCATAGAGCAAATGCAGGTATAGATGATACAGAAATGAATGGATGTGGCTGTGTTCCAAAAAATCTTTATTTACAAAAACAGGTGGTGGGCTGGATTTGGCCCAGGGGCCACAGTTTGCAAACCCTCTTTCTAGAATGTTGAAAAATGGGGAAAAGAAATATCAGAGCTCCCAGGACCAAAGTATTTTGGAGGACTTCTGAGAATAAAAGTCCTGTTATAACTCAAGATGACTTCTCTGAGAACACCTGTAATCCAGTTATTGATTGAAAATGTGATCCATTTTATTCATTCTTTGCGCTGGGCACTTTCCAGCCTGGAGGAAGAACAGAAACAAAAGAGACACAACACGCTGTCCTCGTGAGGCTCACATTCCTAGTGCAGAAAGACCGTGATTGACAGAAGGAGTAAGTTCACTGTGTGAGCAATTATAGAGTGCTAGGTGTCATGGTGAGAAGTTAAGCAGGAAGAGAGGGCAGGAGGTGCTGAGGAAAGTGGTCCTTTGATTCAAATAGGGGATCAGGGAAGTCCCCACTGAGAAGGTGAGTTTTGAGTAAAGAAATAAAGGAGCTAAGAGGTTGAATCAGAAGTATATGGTCTATGAGCCATTGTGCTGGCTTTTGGTGAGAAATAGGTTTCTGGACTTACTTTGATACTAAAATTTGGTGATGAATTGAATGGGGTATGCAAGAGAAAAAGGATTTAAAGATGACCCAACTTCATTAGGTGGAGATACTGGAAGGCTGGAGTGGCCATTCACTGAAATTCCAAATGAGAGTGGACTAGGTTTGGGGTTGGAGGAATTGGGAGTTTGGTTTGAGATTACTTAAGTTTGGGATGTTTATTAGATGTCCAAGAGGAACTGTCAGGAAAGGAAATGGTTATTTGAACCTGGGGTTTTTCATTTAAATCAGGCTAGCTTTTTAAAATCTGAACTTGGACCTTGCTGTAGGTCAAATGTGTCCCCCAAAAGTTTATGTGTTGGAAACTTGACCTCCATTGTGACAATGTTAAGAGGGTGGGAAATCTGATTATGATATTTGAAAGGTAGGGCCTTTAAGAGGTGATTGGATCCTGAGGACTGTGCCCTCATGGATGGATTGAGCCATTCATGGAATAATGGACGTAATTCTGATGCTTTATAAGGAGAGCATATGAGAAGTTAGCTCTCTCTCTTGCTCAGCCCTTTCTCACCATGTGACACCCTGGTCATCCTACAGGACCCTGTAGAGAGCTCCCACCCAGAAGAAGGCCCTCACCAGATTGACCCCCTTGGACCTTGGACTTCCCAGCTTCCAAAACTATAAGAAATAAATTTCATTTCTTTATCATTTACCTAGTTTCAGGTATTCTGTTACATACAACAGAAATGGACAAATATAGGCATATTTTTCACCATGTGACACCCTGGTCATCCTACAGGACCCTGTAGAGAGCTCCCACCCAGAAGAAGGGCCTCACCAGATTCACCCCCTTGGACCTTGGACTTCCCAGCTTCCAAAACTGTAAGAAATAAATTTCATTTCTTTATCATTTACCTAGTTTCAGGTATTCTGTTACACACAACAGAAATGGACAAATATAGGCATATTTTATTGCATAAAAGTGGCTGAAAATCTGTGAAATAATCTGCTAGAAGTACAGCCAAGGGGTAGGGAAGGGCAATCTGATGGAGAATAATGAAGGGCCCATGTTCTAGTTTGGATTCCTCCAAAAGTCAACCCTGATACAAGGACCTGGATGTAGGTAGATGGCAGAGAGGGGAGTTGAGTTAGTACAAGGGGGAGAGACAGTCAGGTATGTATGTTGGTAGCCACTGTGGGCAACTGGGCTCAGTCCCATGTGAGGACTGAGACATTGGGGAGGCAGTTGGGACTTCACATTCTGTCTCTTGGTTGACGTCTTCCTTAATAAAGAGCTTTTCCTTTGGGTACTACCTGGCAAGTGTTATAATCATATGGTGGTGATCGCTCGGACCCAGGCAGGTCAGCAATTTCCCTGACTAAACCAGCTTCCCATTGTGAGAAGCGGCACGCAGCTCAAGCTTGTCCTGGGCTAACTCTCACATGTTGGCTGATGGTGAAGGGAAGTCCCTTGAGACTCGTTTGTTTACAAGGTCACATTCACAGAGTCTGGTGATTAGGACATGTACATATATTCAGGGAGCCACCAGTCAGCCCACAACAGATACACTGAGAATTACTTGTTCTTCTGAAACTCAAATTCAACTAGACGTCTGTATTTCATCTGCAACCTGTAGAGGTGTTGGGTCCTCAGCATTCTCTGGCCGCCCTGCACCTGCAGAGCAGCTTTTTATTGGCCCAGAGGCAGAAAGGAGGGGAGAGAGCTGTGCTTGGGGCAGGAGCTGTCAGCATCTACAGGGACTCTCCGCCACATCTGCAGGCAAACTTGGTGTGAGACCATGGGGGCTTGGCATTGAGTGTCAACAGCATCTCCTCCAACAGAGATGTGAGAAATACAAAGTTGTTTCATGATAGCTTTATGACCAGCACACGAAACACACTGTTGTTGCTTGTTATTGGTTAATAATGTCCTATCCCGCCGTGTAACTGAGTCAGTGAGCCACCATCCAGCCCCGTTGGGGTGTCCTAGAAACTCAAAAGTTTACCCAAAGTCTCTGTGCCAGGGAGGTCATGGACAAAGGTAAGTGGAGCCAGAAAGAAGGGTCATTTTCTGTCTTCACAGCATCCCCATGGCCCACAGGCATGTGCTTGTGAAAACTGAGGGCCACAGCCCTGTGGATGGTCACAGAGAACACACAGATGCCATGACACCATGGCCAACACTCGGACCTGCTGGGTCACGTGAGATGAGCCCTTTGGCCCTGGTGAGTGGATTTATTTACCAGATGAACCTGGGAGACGGCGAGCTATGATTTGGGGTGCAATGTTGCCCAAAGCAGGGAGAAAAGTGGTTTCTACTCCCCACCTCTGGGTGCCATCATTTATACCGTAGCCAGAGGGAACATCAAACACACAAATCTGGTCATTTCACTGTTTTGCATAAACCCTCTATGGCTCCACTTCTGTTAGGATAGAATCCAACTCCTTTAATGAAGTCTCTGCTCAGTTCCTTGAATGAACTACACCCTGCCCTGCTCTGTTTCCTCTGCCTAGAATACTTTTCTTCTCACACTCTCCCACTGGCCAATCATTATCCGTTCTTAACATCCCAGCCCAAGTGCAACTTCCTCAGGAGGGTTTCCCACTGGTTAGAAAGGGTCTCTTTCTCTTATTAACTCTCATGGCAACTGGCCCTAACATGGCGCCTAACACATTTATAATGGAATGCTCCATTAACACTGCTCTCTCAACACTAGACGGGGGTCCAGCAGGACAGTGGATGTGTTTGCTTTGCCCCCACTGCACACCCATGCAGACACAGACAGCAGCACATAGTAGATGCTCAATAAACGCATCTGAATCCATGAATTAAGAGATCAAGCTTATTACCTATGGGATTGCCCAAAACACAGACCATGTCATTGCCTGCTTTTACAACTTCAATGGGAAAACAAGGAAACTTTTCTCAGCAGGAAGTGAAGGTCAGCACTAAAAAGGTAGGTGTTCCCTTAGTGATGCTAAGGAGAAAAGGATTTAGATGTACTCTAAGCTAGATGTCCACATGAGATGGGTGGCTATATGCTCCTGTGGGCAATGCTATGTAATGCATGTCAGATCTTCTGATTTTTCAAGAGCTATGGGAAATCCTGACTTTTATGTGAAGTCTCTCAATTTTTAAATGTTAGCAATTATCTTTCTTTAAACACTGTGCATGCTAAGCATAGCACTTTTGTCTCAGGACAATGTTCGGCAAGGGACCCCTCATTCAAAATCCCAGGTGTTTAACAGGGAAAGTTGAAAAATAATAATGGCCCTGTCAAAAAGTGCTCTTTCCAGTGTCTCCAGAGCCCTTTCTATCTTCCTTTCCCAATCTCTACATTTTGGGCTTCCATTTAAAATACACTTAGTTATGAGGGTTCTCTTATGGTCACTTGTTTTAGAATTCCATCCACTCATGCCAGTACCTCGATAAGACTGTTGTTGTGATTATTTGTAATACCAGAAGCCTATGTCTTTGTCCATGAAACACTCAAAACCAACAATTTCCTGTCACCGTCATAACATTCGGAGGGATGGCAAGAAAGTGCAAGCTGTCCATTGTAGACACTCAAGTATGTGTTGGTCTGATTTTCCTTTCCTCACTTTACCAAATGGAAATGAGTCTTCCTTTTGAGAAGGACCATCCCTAAAATTGCACAGTTATTTAATGTCAAGCCTATGGCTACGATGCCTGACTCCCAACCCCAAATTCTCACCCTTTGATAGATATCTCTGGCTGGGCTCTTTTAAGAGAAATGTCTGTGAAAATGTGGGTCACGTTTGTTACTGGAATGTTAAATCATTTAGTGGGTCATGACCAGAATTTTGTAAACGAAACAGAAGAGAATAAGGGGTTGAGTATCTCAGTAGTAGCTCAGGTTACAGCAAAGCCTTATAACACCAAGGTCAAGGGCTCTGATCCCCATACTGGCCAGCTGCCAAAAAAAAAAAAAAAAAGGTAAAACAGGATAGAGTGGAATAGAAGACTTCAGAGTTAACTGCACATAGAAAAGGCAGATACGCTTTTATAAAACTTGTCTTTTATGTGAAAAAAAAAATAACCAGACATTATTTGCTTTCTGAGGGAAGAACGTCAAAAGATCAAAGAAGTAGTCTAAAAAAAAAAAAAAAAAAAAAGGTAAAACAGGATAGAGTGGAATAGAAGACTTCAGAGTTAACTGCACATAGAAAAGGCAGATACGCTTTTATAAAACTTGTCTTTTATGTGGAGTGTGTGTATGTGTAACTTTGTGCACCTGTGAGTACTGTATCTTCTGGTACATATCTTCAATAATTTGTTAAAAAAAAAGTCAGAAACCCCACTTTTCTACAGTAGCAAACTCCCAGAGATATTTTGGATTTATTTTTAACTAGAAATTATTTTCCATCTCAATTTGGGGTAGGAAGACAATTTCCAGAGCAAAGAAAGTCAAGCTACCATTGCCCAGTAGTAATATAACAATATAGAGCAACAATAATTATAATAATGATAGCTGCTCACATTCATCAAACTTGTACACTGTATCAGGTATGGTTTTAATACTTTACCTGTATTATTAATGCCTTTATACCTGTAACTACAGTATAAGGTAAGCGCTAGCAGGTATTACCTATGAGCAACAGAAAGAACACCTGAGTTAACACACCCAAAGACACACAACCAGTGGAGTCAAAGCCTAAATTGGAATGCAGAAAGTGCAGCTCACAACCACCAGACTAAACCTCCTCTCCCAACAGGTCATGCCCAATGCCTTGTCAGCATCTTTCAGCTAAAGCCAGTTTATTAAAATTTCATCTTTTAACAAACATTTCTAGTTGCCTTGAATAACTAACAGCTGTAATTTCTTCTGCAATTGTAAAGAGCCTGTGTTAGAGATAGATGTATGTATTCACACACCAAAGGTGAGGAGGGATGTTCTCCCCCCAGTGCTGAGGAAGGTGAATGCCCCACGCCAGGGAGCAGGGGAGAGAGCAGCACAATGCCTCCCATACGTTTGTGGCTTAGGAGCCAAGAGGCTGGAGTTTTAGAAATAAAGCATGTGAGGGGCTTCAGAACAGAAGGACACAACATGCACACTAGGGATGTTGCTGGCATTTTCCAACAAAGACAGAAATCTAATGCTCGTACCATGATACCTCTCTTTGTGAAAATCTGATTATCATTACCTATCCTGAACAGACTGCTTCAGGCAAGAAGTAGGATAGAAAGACCTCTGTGCACACAAAGCAGATGCTGCAAAACTGTTGTCTCTGACTTCACGCAGTTTGCTTTCTAGAGGCCATTCCAAACCCTTGCTCAGCCCCTACTTGCTCTTAATTTGCACACAGTTCTAACTAGTCAGCTGGTTTAGTTTTTAAATTCACCGATGACTGGAAGCAGGCAGACAGGACAGCAGAAAACAGGTATATATGGAAACCTGTTCATAAAGAAGCAAAGGATAATAATGCCAACCTCCCGCATTTATTGAGCACTTACTGTGTGCTAGTCATTATTACAATGGCTTTACTTTCATTTCCTCACTTAATACTTACAAGATCCAGAAGGGGACACTATTAGCAGCCATTTTACAGGCAAAGAAAACAGACTCAGAGACTCTTGCCTGAGGTCACAGAGCACATAAATTGTAAAACTGGGATTTGAGCCTTGTCTATGGGGCTCTAAACTTATGCTCAAATCCAGTATTTTGTAGCACCCGCACCACATAGGGAAACTGTAGAGTGAATCCACAAGCACACAAGGTGCGGAAGCCTAGAACCATCTAATACAGAGCAAAGAGACTTTTCTGTTTTGTTTGCTGATAGTCCCAGTGTGTAAAGCAGTGAATGGAACATAGCAAGTGCTCAATAAATACGTGTTAAATAAAATCAGGGACACATTTTAGCAGCCCCACTCATATTCCTGTGCCATTGGAGAAATCATCATCACAGCAGCCTGCTCTCACAAAAGTTATCCAAGCTACATACCCAAACTAAATATTTCAAAAAATAATAATAATAACAACCTAGGCTAAATGAACAGACTCCTCGAGGGACACAAATGACCAGAGTCTGCTCAAGAAGAAATTGATAACTTGCATAGGTCTACATTGATTAAAGAAATTTAATTTGTAATTGAAGGCTCCACATAAGAAAAACTCCAGTCAAACACAGCTTCACTGGAGGATTCTAATAAACACTTAAGGACAAAATAATACCGATCCTGCACAAACTCTTCCAAAATTTGAAGAAAAGGAATAGTACCCAACTTAATCTTCGAAATCAGCATTACCCTGATAACCAAATCAGACAAAGACGTTACAAGAAAACTACAGGTAATATGCCTCATAAACATGAACATATAAATTATAAACACTATTTTAGCAAATTGAACCCAACAATATATAAAAAGGGTAACACATCTTAACCAAATATAGTTTATCTCAGGAAGACAAGTTTAGTTTAACATTTAAAAAATCAACTGATGTAATTCAACATACAAACTAAAACAGAAAAATCATATGATCATTTAACTAGACACACTCAAAAAGCATTTGAAAATTGCAACATTTATAACTGATAACAACTTTCAGCAAAGTGCTAATAGGAAGAAACTTCCTCCACCTGACAAAGATTATCTTTGAGAAACCTACAGCTAACATACTTAATGGTGGAAGCCTGACTGTCTTCTCCCTAAGATTGGGAACAAGACAAGGATATCCAGTTTTACCACTTCTATTTAAAATTTTACTGAAGGTTGTAAGCCGATGCAATAACAGGAATGAGAAACAAAAGGTATCTAAATTGAAAAAAAAGAAATAAAATGGTCTTTATTTGCAGCAACATGATTGATTGGGAACAAGACAAGGATATCCAGTTTTACCACTTCTATTTAAAATTTTACTGAAGGTTTAAGCCAATGCAATAACAGGAATGAGAAACAAAAGGTATCTAAATTGAAAAAAAAGAAATAAAATGGTCTTTATTTGCAGCAACATGATGGGCTACGTACATGGAAAATCCAATAGAATCTGCAAAAAAGCTACCAGAACTACTAACATGGATGTGTCAAGGTGGCAGAGTAGGAGATCAATGTACAAAAATTAATGTATTTCTGCATAATAGCAACAAGCAAAATATAAATTTAAAAAACAATGCAAATTAAAATAGCATCAAAAATATGAAACACCTATATGTACATTTGACAAAAGACACTTGTAAATTGCAATCTACAAAATTCTCCTGAGTAAAATTAAAGAAGACCTAAATAAGTGAAGATACCGTCTGTTTATGAGTCAGAAGAATCTATATTGCTAAGATGTCAAGTTTTTCATAAACTGACATAGATTCAACCCAAGCCAATCAAAATCCAAGTATCCTTTTTTAATAGAAATTGATGAGCTAATCCTAAAAATTCATATTAAAATGCAAAGAATGTAGAGTACACAAGCAAATTTTAAAAGGAGAACAAAGTTGGAGAACTAAAATTATTTTAAGGCATATTACAAAGCTACAGTAATCAAGAGAGCTTGGTTTTGGCATCAAAATAGACAAACGGTTCATTCAAGAAAAATGGAAAGCCCATAATAGACCCACAAATATATTAACAACTGATTTTTAACAA
>NW_007731209.1:134381-135168 GCF_000696425.1 Galeopterus variegatus
TCAAGAAAAATGGAAAGCCCATAATAGACCCACAAATATATTAACAACTGATTTTTAACAAAGGCACAAACAGAATTCAATGGGAAAAAAAAAAAACAATAGTCTTTTCCAAACATGGTAATAGAAAAATTGAATACCCACATGCAATAATTAATCTTCAACCCATCCTTCACATCATATGCAAAAATTAATTCAAAATAGGTCATAAATTTAAATGTAAAACCTAAAACTATAAAATGTTTAGAAGAAAATCTTTGTGACTTTGGGTTAAGCAAAGATTTCTTAGGTCCAACACCAAAGAACCATCTGTCAGAACAAATTGGTAAATTGGATTTTGCAAAAATTAAAAGCTTCTGCTCTTTGAGTGACACTATTAAAAGAATGACAACAAAAGCTACAGACTGGGAGAAGATGTTTGCAAATAATATTTCTGATGAAAGAGTATGTGTAGACTGTACAAAGAACTCTCAATGTTTAATAATAAGGAAACAAGCTATCCAATAAAAAATGGGCAAAAGATTTGAAAAACACCTCATCAGAGAAGATATACAGACGGCAAATAAGCACATGAAAAGATGAGTAACATCATTAATCACTGGAAAAGTGCAAACGAAAACCAAAATACAATGCCATAAACACTCATTAAACTAGCCAAAGTTAGAAACGCCAGGCATGCAAGTGTTAGCAAGGATGCAGATGAACCAGCACCCTCACACACTGCTAACAGCAATATAAAATGGACCAGCCACTTTGGAAAACAGTTCAAATCTAACCAGAGTATATTTGC
>NW_007731209.1:135317-137390 GCF_000696425.1 Galeopterus variegatus
AATGGACCAGCCACTTTGGAAAACAGTTCAAATCTAACCAGAGTATATTTGTATATATTGAATTTTAGAGTTTTTTAAAATGTTAAACATATGCGTACCTAAAATCCAGCCATTTCACTCCTAAGTTTTTCACCCAAGAAAATGTAAATAGCTATGTTTATAGAAGCTTTATTTGTAGTAGCCCAAAACTAGAAACAATCCAAATGTTCATCTACAGGTGAAAATTTAAACAAACTGTGGTATATTCATACTATGGAATACTACACAGCAATAAAAAGGAATGAACTATTCGTACACACGACAACATGGGTGAATCATAAGGTAAGTGTGCTGAGTGAAAGAGGCTAGAGCATACTGTGTGGCTCCATTCATATAAAACCATAGAAAATGCATTATCTGTAATGACAGAAAGCAGATCAATGGTCGCCTGGTAATGAGGGGGTAAGAAGGAAGGATTACAAAAGGACATAAAGAAACTTTTGTAATTGAATTCATCCGTTTCTGTTGTTTGTAACAGAATACCTGAAACCGGGTAATTTGTAAGAAAACGAAATTTATTGCTTACAGTTTGGAGGCTGGGAAGTTCACAATCCAGGGGGTGCCTCTGGTGAGGGCTTCTTCTACAGCAACACCAGGTGCCACGTGGCAAATAGCTTGAGCAAGAGAGAGCTAACCTACCCACTTGCCCTCCTTATAAAGCCATCAGAACCATGCCCAGCACTCCATGAATGGATCAACCCACTCAAGAGGCCACAGTCCTCACAATCCAACAGCCTTGTCAAGGCTTCACCTTTCAACTACCATAATAGGATTTCTCACGCTCTTAACACTGTCACAATTGGGCAAGTTTCCAATTCATGAAACTTTGGGGGACACATTTAACCCATATCAGTGATGTTCTCACTCACATGTGGGATCTAAAAACAAATGCCGAACTTATAAATGTAGAGAGTAGAATTGTCATTACTAGATGCTGGGAAGGGGAGGGGATAAAAAGAGGTTGGTTAACAGATACAAAATTACAGCTAGATAGGAAAAAATAAGTTCTAGTGGTCTACAGGAGTACTAGGCATTTATAACTGACAATAATTTATTGTATGTTCTCAAATAACTAGAAGAGAGGAGCTCAAATGTTCTCATCACAAAGAAATTATAAAGTTTTGTGATGATGAATGTGCTAATTACCCTGATTTGATCATCACGTGTTGTATACACTATTGAAATATAACTCTGCACCCCATAAGTGTACAACTAATATGTGTCAATCAAAAAATAAATAAGAAAGAAACTCTTCTGAGTATTGGATATGTCACTCTCCTGATTGTAGTGATGGTTTCATGGGTGCATTGGATACATATGTCAATACTTTTCACATTATACACTTTAATTGTATTAAATTAAATCAGTTTATTGCTTAACAATTATTTTAAAAAGTAGAAGTAGTGGAATCAGATCTGATTTGAGGGAAGGAATTTAAAATTGTTCTTGAGATAATTTTAAAAAGACCAAGACATCCATAGTTCACTCTTTTATACAGTATTTCATCTGAATACTCATTCACTGGAAGCTCCAGGAGTCAACCAAACTGTTGTGAACGCTGCTTCCTTCCCTTTAAGTCTAGGGATGATGACAGCTTCCTGCTGTTGCTAGGCCTGGATGCACTACTATTTCTTGTTGGTTCTCTTAACACTGCCCACACCTTTATAGATTGTGCCTTATAGTCTCCTCACTTCTGGCCCTTCACTTCTGAGAGCACCCTACACTTCCAGCCATGACACTGACTGAGACATCTTCTGCAATACCATACTCGACTCATGGTGGGCGCTCAATACACTTTGTGGAATGAGCGAGAATGCTCAGGAATTAGGGATTGGTTAATCCCCTTATTGTCAAGGCTAATTCTGTACATGATTTAACCAACTAGAAGAACTACCAGTGACCATTAAGATCACGAGCTGAAACAGAGGAAATCCAGACTGTCAGAACTCTTGCCAGAGTGAATCTGGACAGAACATATCAACTGCCTAAAAGCCACGAAGCCAGTTACTCATGGGGAGGGGTGCGGGGAGGGAG
>NW_007731209.1:138054-141365 GCF_000696425.1 Galeopterus variegatus
TTTGGAGAAGCACATTCATTAATTAAATTAAACATTTAATTGAGCAGCTACTATGTGTTCAGTATGCAAATGAGTATGCCATAATCCCTATAAAAGCTTACAGTGGTCCTTTCAACTAAATGGAATACCAATGAGAAGGGTTAAAGAGAAAGCTCTTTATTATAGCCCCCTGCAGCCTCTGGCCAAGAAAGGTCTTCAGAGATTTCTTCCTTTATTTAAGAAATATTTAAATAGCACTAACTTGCACCAAGCACATGACAAGTTTTAACCCTTATAATCATCAGAGAAATCCTAAGTGTATAAGAAATCTTAAGTGTGTGCAAGTAACAGCCATTAAAGAATTGAACAAACAGACGTAGATGGCCACGCAAGAGAAGGATTAATTAGTACAGGGATGGTCATGTTGTGTCACATTGTGATAAATAATATTAAGAACGTGTGTCCATCTGTAATGAGATTTGATGTTCTACAAAAATGGAATTATTACAATTATACTTTTTCCATAGGAGAACTTGAGAATTCACCTTACAAGTGCTTTGTCAGAAGCAACTTACTTCCTTAAAAAGGAGGACATATTTTCCATCTGCAGAGGTGAGATTTTTTAATTATGGCATTATTCAGCAAAGCAGTACAATTTCCGCTTGTTTATTTTGCAATTTTAAGTCCAAACTTGACACCATATTTCATATTCAAAATATATCAAGAAATCTTACTGATAGAAAAGGAAGTACAGAGGCAAAAGATTAATTACTAATAAACACATGAAAATATACTCGATCTCATTAGAAATCAGGGATATGCAAATTCGGACTATGAGTTTTCATCAGATGTGCAAAAATGTAGAAATCTGACTAGATCGGGTATTGACAAGGTGGGGAAGAATGTTTACTTATTGACAAGGTGCGGAAGAATGTTTACTCACACAGAGCTGGCTGGAGTGCAGACTGGCCCACCTGCTGGAGGGCAGAGAGCAGTATCTGCTAAAGTAGAAGTGTGCATGCCCTATAATCCCAGTCATTTCAACTAGACTCACTCACTCATGTGCTTGGGATGCAGTATTGACAAGGTGGGGAAGAATGTTTACTCACACAGAGCTGGCTGGAGTGCAGACTGGCCCACCTGCTGGAGGGCAGAGAGCAGTATCTGCTAAAGTCTGCTAAAGTAGAAGAGTGCATGCCCTATAATCCCAGTCATTTCAACTAGACTCACTCACTCATGTGCTTGGGATGCAGGAACAAGGACATCCATCACAGAAAAATGGAAAAAAAACCAATAGAGAGATGGATAAGGAAATTTCACCAACCCAAATAAGTCTCAAAAACACAATGAAATTAAGGACTGAAGATTCAGAGTCATGTGTACAGTATGATGTACTTGTGAAAAAAATCCACAGAAACACATCATACATTTTCTGAGGAGATGGATTGATGGATATATGTAAGTATATAGATATATGTAAAAGTATATTCAAAAATTTGGAAAGATACACAGTTCCTAATAATATAACAGATGCATCTGGGGGTGGGTGGGTATTGGGGTAGATTCTATAAATTAAAGAGGAGGAGGTTTTTTGGTGATACTTGATTTATTTTTAAAAGACAATATATAAAAATTATCTGATCTCTTCAATAAATCAATGGCATGGGGGGAAAGGTGTTTTTAACTAAAAAAGACTAAAAAGACATAGCAGCTAACACAATACAGGAAGCTTGATTGGATCCTGGCTCAATAAAAATAATAAGGTATAAAAATGTCCTGGGGACAAACTGAAAATTTCCAATATGGGCTGAATATTAAATGATATTGGGGAATTATCATTAACTTTTAGGCATGATAATGGTATTGTGGTTATGTAAAAAATAACCTTATTTTTAAATGATGCATGAAGTATTTAGTAATAAAGTGGCACAATATTTGTAACTTTCAAATAGTTCAGTAGAAAAAAATAGATGATCAGGATGATGGATAGATAGACAGATGGTAAATACAACAGAGTTTTTAAATGATTATGTCTAAATGGTGTGTAAATGAATGTTCATTGTACTATTCTTTTAATTCATCAGTAGTTTGAAATTCTTCATAAGAAAAAGTTAAAAAGGGAAGATTAATGTGCAACTTTCTGAAAGTACAAACAATAAAAATAACTGGAAGCAACAATGGTAAAATACTGGCCCTGAGATCCTCTGTGAGATCCTGTGTGTCTTTTTCCTCTCTGTACTTTTCTTTTTTAAAAAAAATTCTCCCAAATTAAAAATAACAGTGAGAACACTGCATTCCCGGGATTACCGCCATCTCACTATTGTTCTACCACTTGCTGCCCAGGACAGGTCATAGAAAAGGAAACACTGAGCTTCCAGAGATGCATAACCATGGCATGTGGAAGGTATTCACTATCCACTCAAGAAAGCAGGTCTTCAGGTGGCTGTCACTGCACTAGGGCTGGGGAGATGGGAGAAGTGCAGCTGAAGAGGCGGAAGCTCAGCAAGCGTGTTCCAAAAAGTACTCTGCTGAGTCTTTTGGTACTCTTCTTTGATAGCAAAAGTCAGAGAGGCTTCCACTCAAACCTCACCTGAAAGTCTGCACCTCATGAATTATAAACTCTTAGAGCAAGCTATAGATGATGAACTTGAGATAGTCTAGAAACTTCTTCCCATTTTTCAAAGAATGACCTGTGCAACGACCTTTGCCCTGGTGCTAGAGTCTGGCTTTTGTTTACATAAAATCAAAAATAAATAAAGTAAAATGTTTAAAGGCTACCACAAATAGTCCAACTCACCATGACAAACAATTCAAATCCCTTAACATGAACACAGCTTGTCCTAGCTCGTAAGCCTCAGTTGTAGAAAGTATTCCTTATTCAAGTATAGACCCAACTTAAATCCTGCAATAAGCATATGCATGGACCTGAGCATCTCATTCACTGTTCAACAATGTTCTTTCCAGGGGGAGAAAGCGCCCTACCAAGGACCACATATGCTCAGATCCCAATTTAGCAGGTGCATTGATTATATGTAATAGACTGCATCTCAATTTGGTAGATTTCCTCCAATTCACCACACATGGCCCCAGTTAATTGTCACTTCCTGAGTGTTCATAGATTTCTTTCCCAGGACTGTTTTTTCACACTCCATGTGAACATACTGCTTAATCATGGTGCTGTGATCATCTCCCATGAGTTTCTCTGAGAGAGATATGAAAACACTGCCTCCTTCCATCATCTTTACAGGTGACTGTTTCACCAAACTCAGCCTGGGAGTGAGTCAGACACAAATCTGAATTCCCAGCAAGAAGGAACATGCACTGATCAGAAA
>NW_007731209.1:142308-143674 GCF_000696425.1 Galeopterus variegatus
AAATGGCAGAGGGCACTCACTCAGGGAAGCCATTTATTCAGCCACGTCTAAATCCAGTCTTCTCTTTTCGAATCTTTTCTTAGTGCTGACCAAACTGAAGCGTCCATTCTTCCAGCAGCTTGGGTTCCATGTAGGGTAAAAGCCACAGAAAAAAGCATGGCCGACTTAATCAAAAAGAAAGTTTATGGGAAGGATGTGGAAACGTGCAGTGGGTCAAAAGGAAGTTTGAAGAACTAGGTTCAGAAAACAGGGCTGCCCCAGACAATCTTGTAGAAGAACCTGCTAGAAAGTTCCTACCCTGTAACCTGGGAACTTGCCACTGAAATAAATAATTCATTTGTTGACATTTTTCCTTGTTTCAATCAACAAAGATGCAGAATTCTAGGAAAGAGCATCCAAATGGTCAAGCTCCCATGTCCCACCTCCTCTTGCTTTGGTATTAGGGCAGGAAAAGGAAAAAATCCAATAGAAAGAGCCTCTAGAAAACTCTGGTTTCTATAGAGAATGGGCAAGGTATCTGAATTTACCACTGAATAAAACTGTAAACAAGAGAATAACATATACTTGACAGAACAATGGGAAACAGAGGCACTCTTAGGAAGAGAAGATGGATGCCAGGTAGAGATGTCAATTTCACAACTCTGGGGCACCATTGACACCCACCTATATGAACATAGGCCCACCTGGAATGTTCAGGGAACAGCCCACTGGCTACTTGCCAGCAGCCTCCTGCCTACACTGGTGTCTCTGGGCATTTCAGAGACATTTCAAGCCTGCATCGTCAAGGACGCTTTCCAGGCCAGGCCATTTGTCCCACTTTCAGGTTCTGTTTGCCCACCCTGGCATCTCTACTGAGGGTGAGAGGGCAGGCTCAGCTCCCCAGGGATGAGGAGACATCCCCAGGCCAAGAAGAGTGTTGGCTCAGAACCCCCCTTCCTAGAGGTGGGAAAGTGTCTTGGCAGGGGAGGGAGTCTCAGGCCCTGCAGGGATGGAGAGCTCTCCCCCCAGGCCACTCACTGATAGGACTCTAGATCAATCTTCCTTGCTTAACATAGTCAGAGGCGAATTAGTTCCATCCAGAGGAGGAATGAGCCCGCCTGGATGCCTTCAGTTGTTAGGGGTCAAGAAATGTTGGGTCTGGAGAACCCTCTTTTGGGTGGGGATGTATCAGGGTTCTCTGAAGAAACAGAACCAATACACACACACACACACACACGAGGGAGGCTTCACACATACACACACACACACTCACACACACACAAAAAAACAAACAAACAGCAACAACAACAACAACAAAAAAAAAACGGGGGGGGAGGAAGATTTAACAACCACAACTTTTTTTTTGAAGTTCTTACAACAAGAAAAT
>NW_007731209.1:144234-149800 GCF_000696425.1 Galeopterus variegatus
GGGACACAATAACTAACTACATTGTATATTGACAAAATAAAAATAAAAATTAAAAAAAAAGTTTGTGGAAAATGGATATTATGAAAAAACTATTCATGGATTTCAAAATGTTTTTGCACCAAAATAAACTTGTACTAACTTGTTATAACACATCTGAACAGGACCTGGTTTGAGGCTCTAAGAAGGCTAAAACATGAGTTTGAAAAGAGCCCTTATCAGAGTAATTTCAGTTCTGCTAAAAATGAACCAAAAACAAGCATCAAATTTATGGTGACCCTTGGGTGGAAGAATGGTTAAATCATTAATGCTTTAAGGAAAGTTTATGGGGACAATGCCCCCGAAACAAATTAGCAGTTTAGAAATAGGTAACTCATTTTAAGAAGGGATGAGAGGATGTTGAAGATGAAACATGCAGTAACAGACCATCCACATCAATTTGCAAGGAAAAAAGTAATCTTGTTTGTGCCCTAATTGAAAAAGATCGATGATTAACAACAGAAACAATAGCCAACACAATAGACATCTCAACTGGTTCAACTTATACAATTTTGACTGAAAAATTACAGTTGAGCCAACATTCTACTAAATGGGTGCCAAAACTATTTTGCCCAGATCAGCTGCAGACAAGAGCAGCAGTTTCAATGGAAATCTTAAACAAGTAGGATTAAGATCCTAAAGCATTTCTTTCAATAATTGCAACAGGAGATGAAGCATGGCTTTACCATCCTGAAGACAAAGCACAATCAAAGCCATGGCTATCAAGAAGTAGAAGTGGTCCAGTCAAAGCAAAAGTGGCCAGTCAAGAGCAAAGGTCATGGCAACAGTTTTATAGGATGCTGCAGGTATTTTGCTTGTTGACTTTCTGGACAGCCAAAGAACAATAACATCTGCTTATTATGAGAGTGTTTTGAGAAAGTTAGCCAAAGCTTTAGGAGAAAAACACCCAGGAAAGCTTCACCAAGGAGTCCTTCTCCACCACAACAATCAGCTCCTGCTCATTCCTGTCATCAAACAAGAGCAATTTTGCAAGTGTTTCAATGGGAAATCATTAGGCATAATAACCTTACAATCCTGATTTGTCTTATTCTGACTTCTTTTTGTTTTCTAATTTTAAAAAGTCTTAAAAAGTAAAGGGCACCCATTTTTCTTCAGTTAACAATGTAAAAAAGATTGTAAAAAAATAATGTAAAAAAGACATGGTTAAGTTCCCAGGATGCTTAGTTCTTTAGGGATGGACTAAATGGCTGGTATCATTGCTACAAAAGTGTCTTGAACTTGATGGAGCTTATGTTTAGAAATAATGTTTATATTTTCCTAATTTTATCCTTTAATTCCACTTTTGCAAATTTTTTGAAGTCCCTGCGTATACCAACATACTTCAAAAGGTCATGAAAAAAATAGAATTGAAAGATAATGCAAATCTTTCCATGAATTTTTTGAAGTACTTTGTATATGAAAAGATTTATTTGGGAATTGGCTCACTTGATTATGGAGGCCTAGAAGTCCCATGATTTGCCGTGGGCAAGCTGGAGAACTAGGAAAATAAGTACTGTAATTCAGTCCAAGTCTGAAGACCTGGGAACCAGGGGAGCCAATGCTGTAACTCCCATTCCAAAGCTGAAGGTCTGAAAACTGTGGGGGGTGGGGAGGAGTAGGTCACTGGTGTAAGTTCCAGAGTCCAGAGGCTCAAGAACCACAAACAAACCCTAAAGTCCAAGGGCAGGAGAAGACGGATATCTCAGCTTCAGAAGAGAGAATTCACCCTTCCTTCACCTTTCTGCTCTATTTGGGCCCTAGATGGATTGGAGGATGTCACCCACATTGGTGAGGGTGGGTCTTCTTCATTCAGTCCACTGATTCAGATGCTAATCTCTTCCAGAAACACATCCGTTAGTGCAGTCAAGTTGACACAAAAAAATCAACCATCACAGGGGAACATAAAAAGCCCTGCTGTTATTCTCTTCTGCCAGTCCTGGGGTCCCTAACCAATTCAACTTCCTCTTTTCACCTTTCAGCATTCTCCTTTGGTTGCCTCTTGCTTTATTTCCAGTTTTTATAGTTGTATTTGGAGGGGAAGATCTATGACTATTGTGTATGAACCCAAAATTGGATAATTTTAAAAAACCTCTCCATGCTTGTAGAATACTTGATAGATTGTTTACTAGTCAACCCCTGTCTCTTTGATCAGCAAAAACAAAAAGATAAAAACAAAATAACGTGTCCTAGCAATGTATGAGAGACTAATAATAAACATTTTGTGACTCATAAAGGGTCATTTTCCTCTTTTAAACACTGTCCACCATCCTCCCCCGCTGTGACACCGATGAGGCCTTAGAGACGTGTTTCTGTTGGACAAATCTGTTGTCCAGTGAGTCCAGGCCGTGGTCTCAGTTTGCTCATTTCTAAAGCTCTAGCATGATTAGCTCATGGACGGTGTCAAGCAAAGGGCCGTGAGGAATCATCTAACCCAACACCTCATATCATAGATGAGGACACAAAAAGGCCAGAGGGAGGAAGTGACATGCCTCCAGCTGTACAGCCTGCAAGGCAGAGCTGGAACTCAGCCTCCAGACACCACTCAGCTCAGCCACACCACAGCACAGCATCCCTGGGATCCTGCAGCACTGCTGCTCAGCAGTAGAGAGATGCAGACTGCCCGGGCCCCTTCTCGAACTGCACTTCCTCCGCTCATTCAATCCTCTCCTAGGATTCCAATATTAAGGAAACAGCACTTGGCTCTCACAGAGCTGCCTCCTCTTGAGTCTATGGTGATGTCCCTCCCTTGGTCCCTCTGGGCTGCAGCCTGTGACATGCAATGGATTGCAGGATGTTTTCTTGGCTTTTCTTTCACTCTACCAGAAGACCAAGCCTCCAGGGTACTTCATTCATTGCCAGGGCTGCCTTCTGCTCCTTGCTGGAAGATGCTGGCTGCCAGTGCAGCCTTCACTGCAGGTATAAATTGCAGATATTAACCATGCTGGCAGTGAAGACATCCCCTGCAGACAGGATTTACTGTGGCGGTAAGGGCTATGGGAAATTCAGAAGGTTTACACAGTCTTGATTTAGAAGGCCTTCATCTCTTCAGATATTAACCATGCTGGCAGTGAAGACATCCCCTGCAGACAGGATTTACTGTGAGGGTAAGGGCTATGGGAAATTCAGAAGGTTTACACAGTCTTGATTTAGAAGGCCTTCATCTCTATGCACAATCTGATCACCTTCTCCTCAAACGGTTCTATTCCAGCCCCGGCACACACATGCTATAAAGTCCTATATCTATGTTTAAAATGCTACTAATTGTACACTTATGAATAGCTCATGCCTGGAAAGCAGGATGCAGGGCACACGTCCACCCCCTGAATGAAAAAGAGCTACTCAAATGCTCTGCTGTAAAGAGTTCTCCATGGCCCCAGACCAAAGGAAGTCTTGAAAGTAGGAAGTAGGGGAAACTGTGACTAGAGCCAGATTTGATACCTGAAACAGGTACAGTGCTTGTCAGACACTGCCTCCAGGCTAGTTCAGAGAATCATGAGTCCCAACCCAAAAGAGTGGCACACACATGCTATAAAGTCCTATATCTATGTTTAAAATGCTACTAATTGTACACTTATAAATAGCTCATGCCTGGAAAGCAGGATGCAGGGCACACGTCCACCCCCTGAATGGCAAAGAGCTACTCAAATGCTCTGCTGTAAAGAGTTCTCCATGGCCCCAGACCAAAGGAAGTCNAAAGAGCTACTCAAATGCTCTGCTGTAAAGAGTTCTCCATGGCCCCAGACCAAAGGAAGTCTTGAAAGTAGGAAGTAGGGGAAACTGTGACTAGAGCCAGATTTGATACCTGAAACAGGTACAGTGCTTGTCAGACACTGCCTCCAGGCTAGTTCAGAGAATCATGAGTCCCAACCCAAAAGAGGCCATGGACCCTGCAGTGTCCTGGACAGCACAGCTGAGTCCTCCAGAGAAAGCATGCCAGGGCAAGTGTTAGGAGGTCATCTGGCACAGCTGGGAGTGGCATGTAGTCACACCTCTGGGCCAGAGAAGAGCCTCTAAGTAGAGATCTGCCTGGAGTCACCTGTGGGTCAGCCCAGCTTGCCAAACAGACTAATACCTATTAGCACCATGAGCCTCACCTTCTGAGCATGGCCCAAAGTGTGCTTCTGCTAGCCAGGGAAACAGGGATTTTAAAAAATCTTCATTTAAATGTCTTTTTAACAATTATTTTGGCTTTTTTTTTAAATAAGGTGTCACCTTTCCTCTCACTCATTTATATTTATTTGGTTTTGACAAATCTTCAGGTCAAGGGTTGAAAGGTCATAGCTGCTCTGCTATATACAAATCCCCAATCTGGATAAGGTCGGACTCAGCTTCTCAGTGAATGGAAGCAGCTCTGTGTCAACGTCCCCAAGACCACCCCACACTCCAGTACAGAGATTCACTGGGAGGACTCACAGGATGCAGCACATGGTTGTAATTATAGCTGAGATTTGGTTTTTTTTTTTTGAAGCTCGCCGGTACAGGAATCCAAACCCTTGACCTTGGTGTTATCAGCACCATGCTCTAATCAACTGAGTTAACCAGCCAGCCCCAAATTGTTTTTTAATTAAAAGTTCTCCATAGTTCATTTCAATGAGAACTCTATAGCATTTACCATATATAATTAAATATAATTAAATACAAAGGATGAGCAGCGGGTTTTTGTGTCAACCTAGTTCTTTTTTTAAATTTATATTTCTTTTATTGAAATATAATTGCTTATACATATTTTTGCTGCTCCACTCTTCCTCCTCAACTGAGCCTTCCTCATCCCACTGCCAAGATGCTCCCTCTCATCACCCATTTTCCTAGGATCCCCGACCTCACATTTCATGGCCAACATGGTTCTGAGTGCCTCCTGAGGGCCAGGCCTGGTGCTGGGACCTTCCAGTCTTTCTTGTGTTTAGCTCTCACCAGTAACCCCTATCAGTCTGTCAGACAAATGCTAATCCTTCCATCCTGATGTAACACACATGAGGTGAAGGCTTAGGGAAACTGAGGCATGGGACCACATTCTACAGCTGGGTGTTGACGGAGCCAAGACTGGAATCCAGGTTCATCTGCGTTCAAATAGCACCTCCCACTCTGCTCTCACTGAGTTTTCCTTTCCCTCTTTACTGGAAGGAATAGCCACTGTCTCCCTTCACTAGACTAGATTTTTCCTAGCACATGGGGCCCTTGCTGTAAACTGGGAGCTTAGTAGAAGCTCTGGCCACACATGCCAGTTACATGTCTAAGCAGAAATGCCAAACAGGTTTCATCCGATGCCTCCTTGATTTAATGCTAGAGGCTGCCCAGCGCATGGTACGAAGAGGATTCAGAGGCCCTTCCTTGCATAAAGGTGAGTTGGTCTTTATTTCAGCTGGAGGTTCAGAAAGGCTGCAGAGAGCGTTCTTGGGCTGTCTATGCTCTGACAATCAACTTAGCAGAGTGTCTTCCATCCTTGAAGGTCTGCAGATGGACCTGAGTTCTGAATTAACAGAATGTACATGAATTGAATTAGTTTGGAAGAACAGGAATAGCCTAGTTCTCT
>NW_007731209.1:150122-156849 GCF_000696425.1 Galeopterus variegatus
TTTCCTTGCATAAAGGTGAGTTGGTCTTTATTTCAGCTGGAGGCTCAGAAAGGCTGCAGAGAGGGTTCTTGGGCTGTCTATGCTCTGACAATCAACTTAGCAGAGTGTCTTCCATCCTTGAAGGTCTGCAGATGGACCTGAGTTCTGAATTAACAGAATGTACATGAATTGAATTAGTTTGGAAGAACAGGAATAGCCTAGTTCTCTAGGCTACTTGGACATGGTGTCCAATCATTAGGAAAAAATTTGGTTGTTATAAACTGATTTGCATATTTCCAGGTCTTTTTAGAACTCTAAGATATTCAGGAGGTATAACTCTCATAAGAGGCTATATTAGTCAGGATTCGCTAGAGAGACAGAATCAATAGGGTACATTATAATTATATGAGAGGGATTTATTAGGGAGATTAACTTACATGACTATGAAGAAAAGTTCCACGATAGGCCATCTATAAACTGGATGCTGGTACCGTGGCTCAGCTAACAGAGGAGAGAAGAGTATATCCCAGCTCCAGCATATCAAGAGAGAGCTTCACCTCTTTCCTCTGTCTTTTGTTCTCTCTGAACCCCCAGTGGATTGGATGGTTCCCACCCACATTGAGAGTGGGTCTTTCCCACCCAATCCAATCAGATTCTCATACTAATCTCTGCTGGAAACACCCTCATGAACACACCTAAAAAGATAGCTTTACCAGGTTTCTCAGCATTCCTTCATCTAACCAAGTTGACACCTAGAATTAGCCTTCACAGAGGCTCATGGATCCCCAAAGCAATTTTGCAAATGAAGAGTTGGTGGTGGTCTGCAGACCCTGAGTTAGCAGTTGTCTGTCCATAACTGTATCGATGATGAGGCTTAACGTATGGTCTAGGAATCATTCATGCCTCTGATTTGACCTGCACTCTATGTTTCTGCTCATTACCTTCACTCCTTGTTTAATCAGGTCAACACAAAAATTCCCTCCCAGAGGAAATCGGCTTAAACTGCTACAAATGTTAATCAGTTTTTTATTAAAAATTTATACAAACTGGACATACAAATATTGTAGTCTTTGTCTTGCTCCATGGGCTGGGCCCTGGTCTAATGGGCCCCAAAGCAGGATATCTCCTGCCCCTTTCCTCTTCATAAAGTTAAAAAGATCAGGTTCCCTTTGTTCTTAGGCTTTCCCCCTCTTTAAAATTTCCTGGTGTAGGAACTGTTGGGCAGGCAGGGAAGGATGAGGTTTGCGGGGCTCCCACCCGGCCGCGTCAGTGGGCCATGTCAACTCCCTCTTGCCTGGTGCTATTTCCTCCCAGGAGCTTTGCAGCTTTTCATATGGCACGGCCACGTTAGAACAATCACCCTGAAGGCTGGCGGGATGCTCTTCAAAGAGAAATTCTGGCAAAATGCCTTCTCCAAAAGCACTGAGATGGAAATTTTTTATAACTTTGTAATATAAATAACTTTGAAGTCAAAATTCTAGAAACATAAAGCAAATGGAAAACTTTGCTCATGAAAAGGATAGAGAAGAAAATTTTTTTTAGCCATATCTAATTGTACAATGATCTTGCTAATAATGCAAGTCACAGCCTGTTTAGAAAGGAAGAGAGGAAAGAGGGAAGAAAGGAAGGAGATAAGGAAGGAAGGAAGGAGGGAGGGGAAGGAAGAGAAGGAAGAAGGAAGAAGGGAAGGAAAGAAGGATATCCGGACTTCCAGCCAGACTTTCATTAGAGAGGGATCTTTATCTAGAAACCAGAAGTTAACAGCTTTCCTGCTGATGAAGTTTCCATGTTACACACACACACACACACACACACACACACACACACACACACACACACACACACACACACACACACAGAGCTTACTTTATAGCAAGCTACCTTCAAATTATGGTACCAAAAAGGCGAAACTGGAAAAAAAGTATGTTTTCCAATATGCTAATATTCATTCATTCACTCATCCAGTCATTTATTCCACTAACAGGTGTTCACTATGTGTCAGAGCGACATCCCAGGTGTGGGAATACTGAAAAAACAAGGTAAAGCCCCTGTCCTCGTGCAGTGTACATTACAGTGGGTCGCAGAGACCACAGACAATAAATAAATAAATGCGGTTTCAGGTAGCGCAGAGCGCTGTGAAATACCATAACTGCTTTACAAAACAAACCGCTGGAGCTTGTTAGCCAGAGCTTTCACTCCCTCGTCTCTTCCAGGACTGAAATATAACGATGCCCTTTACTGATCATGTCATTATTGATTTTTCACTCCTTGGGAAACCAACCCTTCAAATTCAAAGAAATCTGAAACTTTCCTGTTTAGAGATTGCGCATTTGAGTTGCCTGCACTCAATGAAGCAGGGAACTAAATAGCAGGGAACTAAATCAAGTAGAGATTTTAGAAAGCTACTGTTCTGTATTAAGGGGCCTGGGCCAAGTTCCTGAGAAACAGGAAATGCATGGCAATCCTCACTCTTTCCATAGTTACTGATTAGTATCCTTAATCTAACAGAGGCCCATCGTCATGGGAACCAGGCTATTCCACGGCCCCAGGTTAAAAATTAAGCTCCACCTGTGGTATTATTCCCTTTTCAATCTCCTGTTCTAATCCAAAGCCTTCTCATCTGTACTGGGAGCCAGCTGCTCTTTGTCAATAACCTGTCCAACCTGTCCTTAGCAAATGCTTCTGTTGCTGGTTGCAAATTAGTGACGGGGTGAGCACAGGTGGAGAGCAGGTCAAAAAATGCCTAAAGGCTGGAAATGATGACTGGATAGTGTCAGGAAAGAGGTGGCCCCTCAGATAACACATCGTGCTTGCTGGTTGGTACTGCAGAGAAGACGAACCCCCAACATGGAGCACACCACTCATCTCCAAGGCTCTTGTTTGGAATTAAGGATCATTGCGGCACACAGGCATGGCGGCATTTCACTGGAATTTGCCCACCAAAGTTAAGGTAAAGAGAGAGCTCCCAGGTCCATGGAACAAAGCGCACAAAGGATATGAGAGGCCGTTGAACTGAGGCTGAACATATAAAGTATGGGATTTACTGAACCAATATGATGGCACCTGGAGAAACACATGGTCAGGTCACCCTGAGAAATATGCCCCAAAGAGAGCCAGCAGAGCTCAACATTTCATAATCACAAGAAAGGAGAAGGGTCAAAGGAAAGAGGGAGGGACAGCTGTCCTAATCACCTCGTAAGGTTTTCTATTGGTTGTACATGACATATAGATTTGGGATTGTTACTAGGTTACATCCTACATGCAGGGATCTAGAGTGAGAGTTAAAAGAAAAATTGTAGGTTATTTTATGACTTTCTGGTGTCATTGTGTCTACTCCTAAGTTAAAATGGTCTTATGATAACGTTCTCCAGGACATGCAGACGTGACTAAAGACTTATCCCAGATCTCCCAAGGCACCACAATTTAGATGACCTGTTCAGAGCAGATATTTTTTGTTGCCAAGGCTGTGGCTCAGTCTTATGGCCAAAGCATCTGTGCCTTGCTTTGGAAATGGTCTGTTGAGAACAGTAATCAAAGTGTCTCCCCTTCTCCAGCCAAGGAGTATTAACAAGACTCAAATAAAACCAATTACACAATCAATCCCTTGAATTTAAGTCTTGAAGAGAGGGATCCAAAGACAAAAAACAATATTAACACAGACTCATCTTGGTGGGGTCATACTGAGGGTCCATCCACTGACACCTGCTCCCTAGATCCCTGATGTTTTCCTGTCCTTCACCCTTCCCATTGATTCTTCTAGAAAGTTCCCTTTCTCATTAAGATAGCCAGAGTCAGTTTCTGCTGCTCAAGACCAAGGACCTNTTTCAGGTAGCGCAGAGCGCTGTGAAATACCATAACTGCTTTACAAAACAAACCGCTGGAGCTTGTTAGCCAGAGCTTTCACTCCCTCGTCTCTTCCAGGACTGAAATATAACGATGCCCTTTACTGATCATGTCATTATTGATTTTTCACTCCTTGGGAAACCAACCCTTCAAATTCAAAGAAATCTGAAACTTTCCTGTTTAGAGATTGCGCATTTGAGTTGCCTGCACTCAATGAAGCAGGGAACTAAATAGCAGGGAACTAAATCAAGTAGAGATTTTAGAAAGCTACTGTTCTGTATTAAGGGGCCTGGGCCAAGTTCCTGAGAAACAGGAAATGCATGGCAATCCTCACTCTTTCCATAGTTACTGATTAGTATCCTTAATCTAACAGAGGCCCATCGTCATGGGAACCAGGCTATTCCACGGCCCCAGGTTAAAAATTAAGCTCCACCTGTGGTATTATTCCCTTTTCAATCTCCTGTTCTAATCCAAAGCCTTCTCATCTGTACTGGGAGCCAGCTGCTCTTTGTCAATAACCTGTCCAACCTGTCCTTAGCAAATGCTTCTGTTGCTGGTTGCAAATTAGTGACGGGGTGAGCACAGGTGGAGAGCAGGTCAAAAAATGCCTAAAGGCTGGAAATGATGACTGGATAGTGTCAGGAAAGAGGTGGCCCCTCAGATAACACATCGTGCTTGCTGGTTGGTACTGCAGAGAAGACGAACCCCCAACATGGAGCACACCACTCATCTCCAAGGCTCTTGTTTGGAATTAAGGATCATTGCGGCACACAGGCATGGCGGCATTTCACTGGAATTTGCCCACCAAAGTTAAGGTAAAGAGAGAGCTCCCAGGTCCATGGAACAAAGCGCACAAAGGATATGAGAGGCCGTTGAACTGAGGCTGAACATATAAAGTATGGGATTTACTGAACCAATATGATGGCACCTGGAGAAACACATGGTCAGGTCACCCTGAGAAATATGCCCCAAAGAGAGCCAGCAGAGCTCAACATTTCATAATCACAAGAAAGGAGAAGGGTCAAAGGAAAGAGGGAGGGACAGCTGTCCTAATCACCTCGTAAGACTTTCTATTGGTTGTACATGACATATAGATTTGGGATTGTTACTAGGTTACATCCTACATGCAACATTTCATAATCACAAGAAAGGAGAAGGGTCAAAGGAAAGAGGGAGGGACAGCTGTCCTAATCACCTCGTAAGGTTTTCTATTGGTTGTACATGACATATAGATTTGGGATTGTTACTAGGTTACATCCTACATGCAGGGATCTAGAGTGAGAGTTAAAAGAAAAATTGTAGGTTATTTTATGACTTTCTGGTGTCATTGTGTCTACTCCTAAGTTAAAATGGTCTTATGATAACGTTCTCCAGGACATGCAGACGTGACTAAAGACTTATCCCAGATCTCCCAAGGCACCACAATTTAGATGACCTGTTCAGAGCAGATATTTTTTGTTGCCAAGGCTGTGGCTCAGTCTTATGGCCAAAGCATCTGTGCCTTGCTTTGGAAATGGTCTGTTGAGAACAGTAATCAAAGTGTCTCCCTTTCTCCAGCCAAGGAGTATTAACAAGACTCAAATAAAACCAATTACACAATCAATCCCTTGAATTTAAGTCTTGAAGAGAGGGATCCAAAGACAAAAAACAATATTAACACAGACTCATCTTGGTGGGGTCATACTGAGGGTCCATCCACTGACACCTGCTCCCTAGATCCCTGATGTTTTCCTGTCCTTCACCCTTCCCATTGATTCTTCTAGAAAGTTCCCTTTCTCATTAAGATAGCCAGAGTCAGTTTCTGCTGCTCAAGACCAAGGACCTCGTATTTGTTTCCTGGAGCTGCTGTAACAAAGTGCCCCAAACAGGGTGGCCTAAACAACAGAAATTTATTCTCTCACAGTTCTGGAGGCTAGAAGTCCAAGATCAAGGTGTCAGCAGGGCTGGTTCCTTCTGATGCTCTGAGGGAGTATCTGTCCTAGGTCTCTCTCCAGTTCCTGTTGGTTTTCTGGCCATCTTTGGCATTTCTTGGCTTGTAGAAGTGTCACCTGCCTTCACATTCATGTGGTGTCCCCCCGGGTGTGTGTGTGTGTGTGTGTGTGTGTGTGTGTGTTCAAATTTCCCCCTTTTATAAAGACACCAGTCACAGTAGATCAGGGCTCAGCCCAATGGCCTCATTTTAACTTGCCTACTTCTCTGAAGACCCTCTAAATAAGGTTACTTTCTGGTACTGGGGGCTATGCCTCCAACATATTCATTGGGGGACACAAGCCAACCCATAACAGACCTCTACGTGATGCACAGCTGACCACCCTGTATGGCCATGGTGAGCATATGGGAACCTGCAAACCTGTGTCACAGGCCTGTAGGTACCTGTGAAGCTGTGATCCCTGTCAGTGCACCCTGCACTGTTATGTCATCAGTTGGCAGGAGAGCAATGTGCTTTGAGATCTGGCTGGATGGAGAGGCCTGAAAATGCAAAAACACGCCTCTGTAAGGATGCAGAGGTCATCTCACAGTGAAGGACAAGTTCATTTTTAGAACGTCCCCTTGGGAACATGGTTATTCTTACATGGGAATAACCTTACATGAGCTTGAAAACTCTTGATCTTGAGCATGAGGCTTCAGGAGATGGGTCTTCTCAAAGATGAGTGTTAAGGGGTGGACTTTGGGTGGGTCCTTCGCGTGGATGAAAGTATAAAGCAGTGATTATACAAAGCTCTGCTGCCTTTTTGAGCCTAAATGTAGATGTCTTGAAATAGTGTGGAAATAGCACCAGGCCTGTGAACTCTAAACGCATGATTAAGGGGCTCTGATTAAAACTGAAACCAACATAGACAAAAAGGACAGAGATTTGCCAAAACATTGTTTGAGCTCCTGTATCATGCCATTCCTGAAGCCAGAA
>NW_007731209.1:157849-166770 GCF_000696425.1 Galeopterus variegatus
CACGCCTCTGTAAGGATGCAGAGGTCATCTCACAGTGAAGGACAAGTTCATTTTTAGAACGTCCCCTTGGGAACATGGTTATTCTTACATGGGAATAACCTTACATGAGCTTGAAAACTCTTGATCTTGAGCATGAGGCTTCAGGAGATAGGTCTTCTCAAAGATGAGTGTTAAGGGGTGGACTTTGGGTGGGTCCTTCGCGTGGATGAAAGTATAAAGCAGTGATTATACAAAGCTCTGCTGCCTTTTTGAGCCTAAATGTAGATGTCTTGAAATAGTGTGGAAATAGCACCAGGCCTGTGAACTCTAAACGCATGATTAAGGGGCTCTGATTAAAACTGAAACCAACATAGACAAAAAGGACAGAGATTTGCCAAAACATTGTTTGAGCTCCTGTATCATGCCATTCCTGAAGCCAGAAGATCTACTTTTTCTTCAGCTACACCAGTCAATTAACTTCTGGTTTTGCTTAAGCTTGTTTAAGCTGGTTTTCTGTCATCTGAAAGCTAAAGACCCCTAACAAACATAATACCACAGGGCACAGCAGGCCCCAAAGACCTTTCTGAGCACACAGCTACATCAGCAGCTGCACTTCTCTATTCTGAAGAACAAAAGGAGCAAGCAAACTAAGCTCCATGGTCTGGGTGTGCCAAGAGACAAGAGTGAAACCGACGATATCAAGACCTACGGTGCCACAGCTGAAAGTGTGACAGTTTCCTGGCTATTTCCAAAGCCCTTGCCAAATACATTTGCACTCTCTTTTGCTTTTGACTGCAAGCATGGAGCCACCGCTGAGCCAGGCCAGGGAATGGGGACGGCATGCAGCGTCACCCACATTTCCCTAAAAGCCTAGGACGGCACTAATGCATCATCTGACGGGAATTGGCATTAAGACTTCAGTATCAACAGAGCCCCTTCCATTTGACTTGTTTACCTAAAAGAGAGAGAGAGAGAGAAGACAGAAAGAAAGAAAGAAAAAGAAAGAAAGAAAGAAAGAAAGAAAGAAAGAAAGAAAGAAAGAGGGAGGGAAAAGAAAAGAAAGGAAAAGGAAATAAAGGAAAAGAAAAGAAAAGAAACAAACAAAATGGAATTTCAAATACATAATTGCTTTAGTAGTGAAAAGTAATAATGTTAAGAGCCCTTTTAAATAGACATTTCCGAACAAATACCATTACGCTGAGACAGATAGGCCTGGTGTCCTGACCACAAATGAGCCCCAGGAACCTGCAGGGTGGCAGCGTCTGGTGCCACCTTAACTGTGGTCCTGGATCACAGGAACCACCTGCAGCTCGCGAGAGCACCTGTGACGCTTTCACAAGTTTGCCTCTCTGAGGTTGTAGGTAACTGGGTTTCGCCAAACAGCACACGCTTTACCATCTCTGTGTGCCAACTATTAGCTGAGCCTTTTTTTTAAAACAATACCGTGTGTTTTACATACATAAACATATTGAAAAGGAAACTTTATATGACTACCACAAAACCATGGGTTAATGTGCCAGTTATAATTTTTCTAATAAATAATTTTATTTATTTCCAATAAATACATGACAGTGGCTGGCTTTTGCTGATTATTTTTGTCTATTTGGTTACCTATAGAACATACTAGAAGATATTAGGTTGGTAGGTGGGTTTAGGCAATGTCTTCCCCAGGCTGATCATCACAAAATTCTCTACAGAGGTAGAGAAGACAGAATTTCTCTCTCTCCGATGCTGCTTAATGCTTAAATATAATCTGTTCCAGAACTCATGGCATTGAGTAAATAGTCCTGCCTACTATGCCCGGGAAGCAGAAACAATATGACTTATCTAACAAGGGAAATGAAAGAACAGATGCTGGGGGCCAAAGCTCCAAGAGACTGGTGGGGCCATTTCCTCTTCTCAATAAATATTTACCAAGCACCTGTCATGCACAAAGTCAGGTTTTCAGACTATGTACACACAGAAATATGGAAAATACAAAACTGAGAGACAGGTTGAATGCTATGCAATGTTAGTTCCATGGTGGATCACTGAATTTTAAAAGCAGATTATGGTGAACCTACACACATATTCCTGTTTTTTAAATTTAATTTTTCTATGTATTTCAATGCTTATACAAATATAGGCAAATCTGCACATGTTCTAGAGTAATGTGTACCCAGGTAAGCCTGGACAAAGATGCTCACTGCAGCAGCTCTGGTAGTAATAGTTAAACATAGTTAGGAGAATGGCTAGTTAACTAGTTATTGTATGTGTGTGTATCTATATATAATAAACTTGTTAATAAACAGGAGAAAGCGCTGTCAGCGGGATGTAAGGAGGCCACCCATATTTCCTTTGTATTCAACTCCACACACATCAAACTGTTTACCACCATCACCTGTGTTTCTGTGCCTCTGGGCTTAGCCTGGCCAGGCCCATCCCCACCCATGAGCAGGGCAAGCAAGATGTGCCAGGCTGTGCATGCACCTGGAAGGTCACCTCAACCAGGTGGACAGGATGCTCCTGAATAAATATCCCAGTTCCCTCATCCCTCAAATGGAATAGCTCCGTGGTGTGCTCCACCAAGTCCCTCACGGTTCCTCCACAGGGATGAGCCCCTGACACCTACTGTGGCCACCGGCTTGATAACACATACCCTTTATGGACATGCTGCCCTTCCTCATCTCACTTCCCTGGGGAAAGATGCACAGGGGAACTTTAGCATTTTACTTTATATATGTCTGTAAGATGTGATTTTTTTCAATGAGCATCTATGGCCCTTGAAAACTGACAAGGTAAAATGATTTTAAAGCTGCTCACACATATACACAATCTCTGTGAATGTGTTGTTGATGACGTAAGTTATCCAACTCAGGCCTATGAATAAACATTTAATATTCATAATAATGGCCATTACAGATTTATACATAAAATGCTGCCATTGGAGAGTTTAGAATTTAGTAATCATTAAAGTGTGTTTAAGGTAGTTTCAACTTCCTCCATACGGAAGGTACTGTCAGAGAGCTTTTCCTCTGAGTCAATGTGCAGCCTCCTCTGAGGGTCACTGGCTAGACCTCCTGTATTGAAAAGTCACGAGAATCTATTTTCTAATTGCATTTCCTTCATGGCAAAATAATTCAAACATTCAATTTCCTTCCAAAGTGAGAACAAGAGCTAAATTTAAATGCAATAACTTAATGATGCATCTCCAATTCCAAGCAGCCACCAATCTATCAAAAAAAAATCAGACCATTCCAAATATAGGAAAGATTCACACACACGCATATTACTGCATGCTGTAGCTTTCAATCCTAGAAGTACCATATTTTTAAAGTCAAAAAGTAATAAGCCCTTGAAATAATCCACTATGTTCCCTAAGAGAACACAGTAACTTCTGCATCCCATAGGCCATGTATAAGAAATGCACTCAAAAAAACAAAAACAAACGAACAAACAAAAAAACACCCCCCCACACAAATAATAACCCACATCCCTCAGTTAATAAAATTTGTCCTTTTAGGGCATGCAAGTAAACATCTTCTTACTATAAATTAAATCTATTGAAGAATTATATGGTAATAATGAAAATTAAAAGATTTTGGAATATGTTCAGGAGTATCCCCACCTCCAAGGACACTGCCTTTACTCATTAAATGGTTTGTGGCTATATTGTGATGGGAAACAGATGGTTACCAAGTACATATCCTACATATGAAAAAGCTGAGAGCTTCACAGATGAGGGTACTTCAAAAAGTTCATGGAAAGATTTGTACTATCTTTTCATTCTATTTTTCTATGAACTTTTTGAAGTACACTCATACAAGCCCTTTTTGCCTCTTTCCAGGGAATATGAACATGTAAAATAGAAATCAAAGGATTAGGTGTAAATTTAAATTTACTGAACATGTATTGGCTGGGCCCATTCCTACCCCCACCACCATGTCCTCACCACCATTGTCACCATCGCCATCACCATCATCACCATCACCATCACCATCACCATCATCACCATCATCATCACCATCATCATCATCACCATCACCATCATCATCGTCACCATCACCATCACCATCATCACCATCACCATCATCACCATCACCATCATCACCATCACCATCATCACCATCACCATCATCATCATCACCATCTTCACCATCACCATCTTCACCATCACCATCATCACCATCACCATCATCACCATCATCACCATCACCATCATCACCATCACCATCATCATCATCACCATCTTCACCATCACCATCATCATCATCACCATCATCACCATCATCATCACCATCACCATCATCACCATCACCATCATCATCACCATCATCATCACCATCACCATCATCATCATCACCATCACCACCATCATCATCACCATCATCATCATCACCACCACCACCATCATCACTATCATAATCACCACTAACCCTACTACCATGTTCACTGGAATCAGAAACTCAGACTCATTTGTTTCTATCAGAAGTGACCCCAAATGCCAAGCCCAGTCAAGAGCACCAAATGTTCAGCTGGTTCACCTTCTGCTTCATGATCAAAATGTAAATGGATCCGCCATAGCAACCAGCACCTGGCCAGCCATTTTCAGGGTAAAAATCTTTGGTAGCAAGAAGCAGAGATAATTCTTACCACCTAAAACCATCTTGTTATCACATTGTGTGAACTACTGCTCTGTGTTCAGATCACGCCTCCGCACAGGAAGCCTCAAACCAAACATTGCACAAAGAGCACAGGCCAGCCCAGATGTCTCTCCTGAACTCTGGATGTGGCCATCTAACTGCTGAGTTTCCCCTCTGTTTAGGTAACTCAAACTCAAAATTGGGTTTCAGCACAGAAGCAAATCTGAATTCTCCCCACACTTCTGATTCTCCTTCAGAATTTCTCATCTTAGGAAATGGCACTCACCTCCACCATGCAGCCCTGAAGATCATGTTCATCACCCCTTCTCGCTCCCCTCAGCCCAGTGCATTGTGCTGGTTGGCAGGTCCAACTGCCCGCCCAGATACATCTCCGACCTCTCCCAGGACCTCTACTTCCACTAGTGCCCTGTTGCAGGCCACCATTGCCATTCATCTGGTCTACATGATGGCCTCCTGATTCTCCTTGCCCCCACACCTGCCTCCATCTTCACTCAGAACTTGGGATGATTTTATCAAAAAGCAAATTTTATCTTATCACTCTCCTACCTAAAATCTGCCACCACTGGCTGGCCATTGGTCTTAAAATTTAAAATCAATATTGTAATCCAGCCCACAAGTTCCTGAATGAGCTGCTGCATTCACCTCCCCTCCATTTGCACTCCAGATGCCCAGCTGTTCATGCATCAGACTCATTCTGGCCTCAGAGCCCTTGCACTGCCATTCTCCCATGATGCTGCTCTCTCCACAAGGGTACACACTGCATTTGTTTTGTTTGCCACTCTGTCATCCCCAACCAACAAACATACAGTTGGCACTTGATAAATATGTCTTGAATAAATTGTTAAACACAGTCCCTAACCAACACAGGAGCATAGAGCTTCAGAAGGAAGAAAGGACAACTCACCACAAAGTTCCACTGCTGGGTTCCTGGTTTAAAGACACAAAGTGGGAAATTCCCCGGTGAGTGATCCAAAGGTTGAGTCAGATCAGATGGATCTTCTGCACCTGATGGCTTCAGGTGTGGTAGGTCATTTCTAAACTGTAGGAAGAAGTGTACATGATCTTCTGTCACAAAAGAAAGTTTGTACATCGGCTTTTCTGTCTCTTTCACCTTTATCTTTGCCTAAGAGTCAGGGAAAGGCAGGGATTACGCTATCATTTTCCAGTTCAGAACACTGAGGGGCTAGTGAGTGACAGATTTGAGACTTAACTCATCGTCCTTCCAGCCTGAGATTTTTCTTTCACTTCAACCAAATTTCCTGGTGTGGAATAATGCAAAACTACATACACACCCTAACACCAAGCTTTCATGACTCTTTCAGTAGACCTCCAAATTCCTGAATCTGCCAAGAGAAATGTACTTAGGGCTAATTATCCAGATTAGGCTGATGAAGGCAAGAAACAGAGTGGAGAACACAAGTCAACATCCAGTCTTGCTCTGTACGTATCCCTAATTATCAAAACCTGACTGAAGCCCAGCAGATTATGGAAAGCATTACTGCAGGTCAAATTAACTAATAGCAATCAATACAAAAACCAACAAGCACGGTGCAGAGTAAACTCAGGTAATTCCTCTAATGCCACCAAATATTTAAAAACAGAAATTCCCATATATCAGTAGACCATCAAGTTGACATAAACAATTAAAATATCAGAAGTTCTTTTACTTCTCTTTCATTTTATTTTTTTTAAAAAAATAGTTTTAAAACCATTTAGAATCACAGAGTAAGGCGATAAACTGAATTATATTAGGTTTTATCAAAAAGCTCACAAGTGTCCTATGTCCAAATTAACCAGCATGCATGAGAGGAAGAACAAAAAGCAAGTCAGACTTTGTCCTAGAATTTGGAACTGAAAAGCAGGCTATATGGCCAAAATTCAATTTACTTCAATTTAGCAAACGTTTGCTGAGCACTTCCAAATTTCCTGCCAGATGTTAGACTCAAAGAGAAATAAGATCAAGTCCTTCCAGACTCACAGTCTGACAGGGAAGGCCGGAACATGCAAGTATAATTTTAATTCAAGCAAGAATTTAATAAGATTTAGGATGATGTGCAAAGGAGATATGAGGGGAAGACATCTGGACAAGAGATTGAGGTTCAGCTTCTGGAGATATTTGATAACAGAGCTCAGGACTCAGAGGTAGCAGGTCAAGGCAGGAACATGCCATATCAAAAATAGAAAAATTAACAGTCTGCCTGTGGAGACTCTTCCGCAGCTCCACATGCACCATGCAGGTAGTTGGACACTACCCTCAAACATACCAGGAGACCAGAGATATCACTTTGGTAGAAAACCATAATCCAAGAGCAAAGGCCTCCATATGTTGACATTAGGAACTTCCACAAAAAAATGTTCAGCTCCCTTACAACTACCTTAAAGTAATCTCACCACTGGTATCCACTAAGCTCCAGACTTCACTCCAAAACCAAATACTCAATCAAGGATCACTCGCTACATTTAAAAAACTTCTAATATGGAAGACTGAAATAAAGGAACATAAAAATAAAACTCAGAAAAAAGAGAGATCATGTAGGCAACCAAAATAAACTTAAAAAAAACTAGCCAGTGTCCTCAGAAAGCATCTAAAAATCAAGAACAAGATGCTATAAAAGGACCAATGAAGGACAAAAATGTAAATGAAAAAGATAGTCAATAACATCAAAATATAAATAGCAGATTTGGAAGGTTAAAGAAATCTTCCAAAGTGATAGAAAATATGAAAGGAAAAAAAAGAGACTTAAGAAATCAATCTAGGATGTCCAACATTTTGCCAATAAGATTTCCAGAAAGAGAAAATGTAGAGAGGGAAATTATCAGTAATATATAAGAGCATTTTCTAGATTAGAGGATCTCAGGAGCACTCTGCAAAATGGATGGAAAGACCTACACCAAAGAGCATCATGGAATTTGAGAAGATAAATGATAAATAGAAGACCCTAAATACTTTGAATAATAAAAGAACAGGTGGCATTTTTAAAAGGACCAATAATGGATTAGGCCATCAGATTTCTCAGCAACACTCTCAGAACCCAACAGAATGTCTTTAAAATTATGATTGAATATTATTTCCAACTTAAGATCCAATACTCAAACAAGCTGGCAATCAAGTATGAGGGCAAAGAAGACACTCATGCAAAGACTTAAAATTTACCTTCAGTGTATTCTTTCTAAGAAAATGACTGGAAGGTGTGCCACAGCTAAACAAATGGGAAAAAAATAAGAGGGAAAGCCACAAAATCTAAGAAACAATAGATCCTACCCTAACAGTGATAGAGAAAAATTCTAAGGTGACAGCTGAGCCTTAGATCTAATGAACAATCAGCTTGGAGCAGGAAAACAAAAGGTTTTATTTTTTATTTTTATTTTTTTTATTTTTTGGCTTTTTTGAGACCGACAAGGGGATCGCAACCCTTGGCTTAGTGTCGCCCGCACCGCGCTCAGCCAGTGAGTGCACCGGCCAGTCCTATATAGGATCCGAACCCGAAGCGGGAGCGTCGCTGCGCTCCCAGCGCCACACTCTCCCGAGTGCGCTATGGGGCTGGCCCCAAAAGGTTTTAGAAGTACTGAATCTAGGGAAAAGAGAGACCCAAGAAAAGCTTTTGGTATCATAAAGAGCTGGGAAAGAACTTTAATATGTGGATTGAAAATGAGGCAATTAATAACTCCAGAAAAACTAAAAAGCTGTACAGTGAAAGAAATGTAATCACAGTCACAAAGTGGTTCTACAGCTAACAATATATACATAACAACAATGTAAACACTAATTACTGACTTAACTAAAGTAGCAATTTAACTATATGTGTAGGTTGGGAAGATGGATCTAAGCTAAATCTTCACATACCACAGGGCTTCTCAACCTCAGCACTTTGATATTTTGGGCCAGATCATTCTTTGTTGTGGGGGCTGTCCTGTTTATAATAGGACGCTTAGCAGCATTCTTGCTAGTAGCAATCAGATGCCAGTCATATGCCCTTCTCCCCCGAATTGTGACAAAAAAAAAAAGTCTCTCAGTGTGGTCCTTGGAAAGCAAAACTGCCCCTGTTTGAGAACCACTTATCCACCATAGCAGAAAGTGCTATTGAAAATAGCAGTTTAGGCATATTTCTTAGTGTTATTTAGGCAACTTCAAGAAGAGACTGCAAGAAGTATTAAAAGTGTGTTATAGGAACTGGGCAGTGGAAAGAAGATAAAGCAAGGGATGGCTTTTTTTTTTTTTTTTTTTTTTTTTGCTTATTGCACTTTATTTATTTATTTTTTTTAATTTTTATTTTGTCAATATACAATGTATATGATTAT
>NW_007731210.1:0-342 GCF_000696425.1 Galeopterus variegatus
TAATGGAATGTTTGACATTCTTTCAAGTATAATGCTGAGATGAAAGCACCAAGCTGTTATCTCAATAAATTTGGTCTTCTGCCAGTGATACACAAGTAAATCAGTGATAACTGAATGTGAGTGGTACTACTGCCACTGCTACTACTAAGTAATATTTATTTAGTCCCTACTGTATGTCAGGTAATGTTCTAACTGCTTTATTCTATTAATCCATTTAATTCTTATATACCTATGGAGTATATTAGTAAAATATTGTTATTATTATCCCCATGTATTAGATAAGGTGCTATAAGGGGAAAAATAAATAAGTAAAAAATAATAATACCTGTTCCCCCCCCCCCC
>NW_007731210.1:858-9374 GCF_000696425.1 Galeopterus variegatus
CCCCCCCCAAATTGGCTTATATAAGCTAGAAGTTTATTTCTCTTTTACTTAACAGTTGCTAGGTGAGTGATCCAGGACCATCTTGGCAACTGTCATTCTCAACACATGGCTTCCAAAGTTGCCCCAGTAGTCACCATTTCCCAGTCAGTAGAAAGGGGGTAAAAGGAAACCAAGGAAAGTAGATTCTTCTTTCAGGAGGACACCTGGAATTTCATATATCACTCCCACTCATATCTTATAGTCATATGGTATATTGGATTGAATGGTGGCCCTGCAAAACACATGTCCATGTCCTAATATCCAGACCCTGTGACTGTGACCTTAGTCTTTGCAAATGTAATTAACTTAAGGATCTTGAGATGAGATCACCCTGGATTACCCAGGAGGTCCCTAAATCCAATGATAAGTGTCCTTACCAGAGACAGAAGAAGAGAAGACACACACAGAGGGAAAGGCCATGTAAAGAGACAGAGAATGAATTTTGCTGCCACATACCAAAGAATATGTAGAGCTATTGGAAGCTGGAAGAGGCAAGAGAGGATTCTCTCCTAGAGCCTTTAGAGGAAATGTGGCCCTGCAGACACTTTGAACTTCTGGCCTCCAGAACTGTGAGAGAATACATTTTTGTTGTGTTAAACTACCAATTTTGTGTTGATTTGCTGTGGCAGCCACCGGAAACTAATACCTGTGGTTATATCTTGCTGTGAGGAGGCTGGAGAACATGGTAGTTAGTGAGATGGCCTTGTGCCAACCTAAAACCACCAAAAGGAAGAAGAGAGTGGATATTGGGGGGAGGAATTTCTTTTTCTGTCATATCCCATTTTATGGATGAGGACATTGAGCACATCTAGAAGAAAGCAAAGCTATGATTGAAATCCAGACCCTTAACCACTAACTGTATTGCCTTTAAGCCCAAGGGGTTACAGAAGCACAGACGAGAGGATTGTAATTGGTTTTGGAGTTCAGAGGAAGAATGGGCAGGTGTTAATCAGGAGGACAGAAGGAGGTTGAAGAGAAAGAGGCATTTCTGGCTGGGGCACAGAGGTGAGAAATAGTTTGACTGGTTTGCGTGATGGTTAGACATTCATTGACCCCAAAATACTCTCTTGATTTCACTGAAAAAAAGATTAGGTCTCTCCTGTCCATCACTGTGACTTTTTTTTTTTACCTCTAAGGCTGGCTGTTTGGGGAGATGGAAAAAGACCTTATTCATTCAACTCTTTGCCTCTCTGGGCCCTAATAGGAAGGTGCATGGTGAAGTCTTCAGATATTTATATGATAACAGTTCTACTTTTGGGGAAAGGGAAGATCTTTATAATAATAGAACAAAGTATATTTTAATCATTTTTATAGGAAGTGTACTCTTCTAAATGGTATGGGGGTTAGAGTATTTCTACCTATGCTCTATTAACTTTGTATTCATTAGAAAAGTAATCCCAATTATATTATTCCAGCAGAATTTCCTGTATCTTTTTATACTGTAGTTTCTAGGAACACACTGTAGTGAGAATGGATTTTTTGTGGAACTGAAACTTTGGCTTACAAATACTCTTCAATGAATTAAATAGCTATTTTTAGGTGAACCATCTTCTCCCAATCCCCTCTTATCTTGTCCTATAAATAAGCATATGAAAATGTCAAATCAATTTCGTTTTTACATGCTCTATAGTATAAAGTATCTCTGGTGGGAGGAAGAGTGTTATAAATATATCTATAATTTTAAGTGGAAATAGGTGTGAATTAAGATTGTGCTTCTGTTCTTTATGGTAGATGGGCCTTACTTGTTTTTCTAAGTGTTATACAGATTAACAAAAGTTATATTTTGTTTATTAAAGTCTCTGTGTATCTCCATAAGCTTAGTAATCATTAACTTATTCAAGCTACTGCAAAGAGTTCTAGATAAAAGATTGATCTGCACATTGTGTATTCAAGTTCAAGTCAACTGCTTTTCCTTCCCAGTTGTTGATTTAGTGAGTGAGCAGTTTAAAGATATTCTATGATCAGGTGCCCTTGTTTACAGTTTGTGGTTTTCAAGGTAAATACAGCAATTTCAGAATAAAGCAAACATTGCTGGCAGGTGGCAATGTCTGTTTTACAAATGCTTGGGAGTAGTTTAGAAACTTTGTCTTTTAAAGAACAAGTTGGATAATAACCTAAGAAGTAGCCCTCACAAACAGAGACCCAGCCTCAGGTGGTGAGGCAGCACAATTTCACCCTTGTTCTCTTGGAGCCTTGCTGGCTCTTTTTTAGCTGGGGACCCCTGCAAAGAGAGATTTATGCCTTGAAATTGGAAGTGTCTCACTCCATTTTCTGTTCTGAGACTGGGTCATTTATAAAGAAAAGAAATTTATTTCTTACAGTTCTGGAAACTGGGAAGTCTAAGGTCTTAGGGCTACATCTGGTGAAGGCCTTCTTTCTGGTGGGGACTGTCTGCAGAGTCTCGAGGTGGTGCAGGGCATCGCATCACACTTCTTGCCATGTGATGAGAGACAGCCAAACTGGCCTTTATAACAGACCCACTCTTTTGGTAACTAACCCACTCACTCAATAGCTCATTAATCCATTAATCCATGAGTGGATTAATTCATTCATGAGGACAGAGCCCTCATGACCCAATCACCTCCCAATGGTCCCGTCTCTCAACACTGCTGTATTGGGGACCAAGTTTCTAACACATAAACTTTTGGGGAATACTTTCAAACCATAGCAGAAAGGGTGGATCCCCAGGAACTCACTGAGTCTTGTACTTCTGTAATGTTTTACCATATGACTGAGATTGGTGTGTGTGTGTGTGTGTGTGTGCATGCACATGTGTGTGCGTGTACGTGTGTGTGTCTTCCCCTGGGTGATGTGGAGGTGCTTAAACTTAAATTTCCCGAGGCTCTCAAGGGCCATGGCTAAAACTGATTGTTAGACTATCATTTTTTTTAGGGCAGAAGCTCCAGCTCTGTTTAGCAACAGGGCTGTCGACATTTGTCCTTTGGTTCTATTTAGGTACACTGCATGAAGGGCGAGTGCAGCTGTAATTTTTGGGAGAAGCCTCACAGTTATGCACCTTGTACTCCGATTGTATGTTGGGTGTGAGTAAATATTGAAAGGGAAGGGGCAAATAAAGTTAACCATGTGGTTAGGCTGGGAGTTAAATTCTACAATGTGGTCATATAAAAGAAAAAAACCCAATACTCAAAATGTCATGTTAAAAAGTAGTGTGTGTCCAGTCGACAAATGTAAAAAAGCAAAAAGCAGGGCCGAGCCTGTGGCGCACTCGGGAGAATGCGGCGATGGGAGCGCTGTGCTCCCGCCGCGGGTTCGGATCCTATATAGGGATGGCCGCTGCGCTCACTGGCTGAGCGGGGTGCGGCCGGTCTCAAAAAAAAAAAAAAAAAAAAGCAAAAAGCAGGGCTGAGCCTGTGGCGCACTCGGGAGAGTGCGGCGCTGGGAGCGCTGCGCTCCCGCAGCGGGTTCGGATCCTATATAGGGATGGCCGGTGTGCTCACTGGCTGAGCGCGGTGCGGCCGGTCTCCAAAAAAAAAAAGCAAAAAGCAACTGACTGAGTGTAACTAATATTTTGACTTAAAACAATAGCAGTGGAAGCCCTTTAATTCCTATTTCTTCATTACCCTTGTTTGTTTTCTATATGCTTGGCCAACAGTGTAAAATTAAAGGCAGGTATCTCCATAAGCCAGGAGGAAAAGACGGCTCCCTACTTTCACCCTAACACAAAAGATGGGTACAAAAAAGATGGCTTCTTCAGACATTCTACCTGTCCCTTGCCTTCCCAAATAAAGTTTATTCAACAGTCTAGAATTAAAGATTTCATCACTTCCAAATAGCCTGGAAAAGCTGACTTAGCTGAATAAAGCCTTTGGTACTTAGAAGTGGCCACTTTTTGTGGAGAAAACACAGGCAATCAGGAGAATTTATTGCATGTGCCCTGTGAGCTATGCTGTCTCAGTGGATAGCAATCATGCAATGGGACACTAGTATGAATTAGTTAACATAAGAAGTCACAGGACAAATGTGATTCTCTAGCTGAGGGTCTCTACCTCGGCTAGAGAATTACATTTTGATTCTCTGTACCTGAGGGTCCTCAAGATCCTTTTGGTGAGGAATTGATAAGATCAAACTATTTCCATAATGATACTAAGACATTATTTGCTTTTTCCACTCTCATTCTTTCCTGAGTGTATAGTGGAGTTTTCCAGAGGCTACATGAAGTTTGGGGGTGTCATATCTCTGTTGCCTAATGAAATGTGTTCTTATGTTTTATTGTGTTGTATATTTTTCAGTTTTAATTTGTAATACAATAGCTATAGGTAGGAACAGCCCATGAAACTTTCAAGTTTTGTCAGTTGTATATAAAGCTGCTATAGACATTCATGTGCAGGTTTTTGTGAGGACATAGCTTTTTAACTCATTTGGGTAAGTACCAAGGAGCATGATTGCTGGATCATATGGTAAAAATTATGTATTGTTTTGTAAGAAACCACCAAACTGTCTTCCAATGCGGGTATAATATTTTTCATTCCCACCAGCAATGAATGAGAGAGTTCTTGTTGCTCCATGTCCTCGCCAGTATTTGGTGTTAGTGTTTTGGATTTTGGCCATCCTAGATGGTATGTGGTAGTATCTCATTGTTTTAATTTGCAATTCTTAAATGACATACAATGTTGAACATTTTTTAGATGTTTATTTGCTATCTGTATATCTTTTGTGAGGTGTCTGTTCAGGTCTTTTGCTCAGTTTTTAATCAGGTTGTTCATTTTCTGATTGTCAAGTTCTTATTGTTGAGTTGTTGAATCTTATTGTTGAGTTATCTGATAGTCCTTTATCAGATATGTCTTTTTTATTTCAGCCTGTGCCTTGTCTTATCATTTTTTGACATTGTCTTTTTCAGGGCAGATGTTTTTAATTTTCATGAAGTCCAGCTTATCAATTCTTTCTTTCATGTATTGTGCCTTTGGTGTTGTATCTTAAAAGTAATTGCCAAATATAAGGTCATAGATATTTTTCCATATTTTCTAGGAATTTTATAGTTTTACATTTCACTTTTAGGTCTATGATCCATTTTTATTTAATTTTTGTGAAGGGTGTAAGATTCATTTTTTTGTTATGTTGATGTTCAGTTGTTCTAGCACCATTTGCTGAAAAGACTGTCTTTGCTACATTGTATTGCCTTTGCTTCTTTGTCAAAAATCAGTTGACTATATGTATGTGGGTCTGTTTCTGGGCTCTCTATGCTGTTCCATTGATCTGTTTGTTCTTTCACCAGTACTGTATTGTCTTGATTACTGTAGCTTTGTAGTAAGTTTTGAAGTCGAGTAGTTCTGTTTTTTTCTTTTTTTCCACTAAGGAAAAGTTGAGGGGGCTGGGTAAAGAAGATGGATACCAAAATTTTACCTTGTATATGGCAGAGGCTAGTTTTGAAGATGTGGCTTTATGCATTTTTGCCAAGTAGGTGTGCAAGTTCTGTTTTTTTCTTTTTTTCCACTAAGGAAAAGTTGAGGGGGCTGGGTAAAGAAGATGGATACCAAAATTTTACCTGTATATGGCAGAGGCTAGTTTTGAAGATGTGGCTTTATGCATTTTTGCCAAGTAGGTGTGCTAATTCTGCACCTAGAATCAAAGCAGAACTCTTTACTCAGTTATAGACAGCATTCAGGTAATCATGTAAGTTCCTCCATTACACAAGTGCTGTGTAATTAAAGGAATGGAGAAATGCCAGTTTCAGTATTTGAGTTCCCCTAACCAGAAAGAAACAATGGAAATGAGGAGGAAATTTCTCACAAATAGTACTGCTAAAAACAATAAAAATTACATGAATCCCCATCAGCTGGCTTAAGAAATAGGACTTTCAAGTCCCTTAGAAACCCCCGTGTGCTCTTAACCCATTGCATCCCTTCTTCCCTCACGAAGATAATTACTGTCCAGACTTTGGTATTAACCATTCCCTTTGTTTTATCATTTACCACATATATATGTATTCCTAAATTAAATGTACATGTCTCATTGTTTTCCAGGTCCATGAACTTGGATTAAAAAAAAAATTACATCTTTATTTTCATTATTTTGTTTTCAAAAGTTTTACTGTTTTCACTAGTTCATTGCCTTTATGTTTATTTATTTATTTCTTGAGCTGGTATACTTTAATATTTTCCCTAGCTTTACTAAGGTAAAACTGACAAATAAAAATGGTATATATTTATGATGTACAATGTGATGGGTTGATAATATGTGTGCATTGTGAAATGATTAAATCAAGCTAATTAACATATCATCCCCTCACATACTTATCATTTCTTTGTGTGTTGAGACATTTACTTACTACTCTCTTAGCAGTTTCAAATATAAAATACATTATTAACTATTGTTGCAATGCTGTAGAATAGATCTCTAGAACTTATTCATCCTGTTTAACTGAAACTTTGTACCCTTTGATCTAAAACATCTTTTAATAGTCTATTTTAAGCTCCTTAAAGTGTTACTTCGATTACATGCAAAAACTATACTTTAACTTCTCCCCAACCTGCACATCTTATGTTATTGATATCACAATTTTCATCTTTTATATGTCATGTATTCATTAACAATTTATTGTAGCTATAGTTTTTCTTAATACTTTTGTCTTTTAACTTTTATACTAGAGTTAAGTGATTTATGTACCACCATTACAGACTATCCTGAATTTGACTATATTTTTACCTTTATCGTGAGTTTTATACTTTCAGATGTTTTCAAGTTGTTAGGGTTCTTTCATTTAAATTTGAAGAAATCCCTTGGCATTAGGCAGGTCTAGTGGTGGTGAACTCCCACAGCTTTTATTTGTCTGGGAAAATCCTTGTCTTTCATTTCTGGAAGACAGTCTTACTGGGTATAGTACTCTTTTTTGGCAGTTTTTTCTTTCAGCACCTTGAATATAGCATTCTAATCTTTCCTGGTCTACAAGGTTTCGGCTGAGAAATACACAGATAGTCTTATGGGAGTTTCCTTGTGTGATGAGTTGTCTTTTTCTTGCCTCTTTCAAAATTCACTCTGACTTTTGAGAATTGATTTAATGCATCGTAGTGAAGATCTCTTTATATTAATCTATTTGAAGTTATTTGGGCTTCATGGATTTGGATATTCATTTTTTATTCCCTTCAGATTTGGGAAATTTTCTGTCGTTATTGCTCTAAATAAACTTTTGCTCTTTTCTCTTTCTCTGCTCCCCCTGGGACCCCATAATCCTTATATTGGTTCTCCTGATGGTGTCCCAAAGTTCTATAGGCTTTCTTTACTCTTTTTAATTTAATTTAATTTTTCTTTTCCTCTGACTGCATAATTTCAAATGATCTGTCTTTGAGTTCACATTCTTTTTTTTTTTTTCCTTTTTGTCTTTTTTCGTGACCGGCAACAGATCACAACCCTCAGTGTCGCGCCCGTACCGGACCGGGACCGGCAATGGGATCGCAACCCTCGGTGTTGCGCCCGCACCTCGCTCAGCCAGTGAGTGGCCGGTCTGTATGTGGGATCCGAACCCTCGACGGGAGCGCCGCAGCGCTTCCCAAGCGGCGCACTGTAGCAGTGTGCCACCGGGCCAGCCCTGAGTTCACATTCTATAGCTTGGTTAAATTTGCTGTTGAAGGTCTCTGTGGAATTTTTCAGTAAACATATTGTGTTCTTTAGCTCCAGAACTTTTTTTGGTTGTTAATCTGTTAATCTGCTTTCTCTTGTAGTTTGTTTAGCTTCTTTAAAATGATTATTTTGAATACCTTGTCAGGCAGTTCATTGATCTCCATTTCTTTAGGATCAGTCACTAGTGCTTTATTTTATTTCTTTGGTCGTGTCATGTTTCCCTGATTATTTGTGATCACTGTGAACTTGCAGTGGTGTCTGTGCATTTCAAATACTATGCATCTATTTCAATCTTTACATGTTGGTTTTGGCAGGGAAAGCTCTTCTGTGTTTGCTGATCAAGACCTTAGATAGGCTGGCCAGTTGCCTGGGTCAGTGGGTGGATGAATCTGGTGCCTGTGTCCAAAAGGTTGGGCCTGGAACTTGGGTCCATTGGTTCAAGCCTGGAATATGTGACCATAGGGGCTGGCCTAAAGCCTGGTTCTACCTTGGCTGGACTTGTGCTGGGGTGGGCCTTGAGCCTGAGTCTGCAGGGGATGGTCTAGAGCATAGGTCCACAGGGGCTTTCCTGGAAGCTAGATGTGTGGGTGCCACCTGGTGTCTAGGGCTGTGGTGGATGGCCTCGTTGCCTTCAGTTATGAATGTAGGTAATAAATAATTACTCCAATAAAGGGTCTCTGGGCTTTACCAGACTACCAAGGCTCATGGCACATTCTTACTAGAGTATTTTCTTAGGAGTAGCATTGCTGGATCTTAGGGAATGTGTGTTTTCACACTGTTACTAGGAAATTATCAGACTCCCATTATAGCCTTTTTCACCAGGATTCCTCATCTACCACAGAACACAGACAATAATGTGAGTGACTGGTTTTTTTTTTTTTTTTTTTTTTTTTCCCTAAAGG
>NW_007731210.1:9463-15899 GCF_000696425.1 Galeopterus variegatus
TTTTTTTTTTTTTTTTTTTTTTTTAGTTCCCTAAAGGATGATATGTAGCCAGTCCATTGTAGATGGGCAGGAGAGAAGATAACTTATTATATACAATGATTCATCAAGGCATTAGGGCTTACTTCTTTTCTGGAACCACAGACTTGGCTTTCATTTGGTTTACTGGAAACCTCTCTTTCCTACAGTGGGTATAATGGAGTCAGACTGATGGGTACTTAAACCCTGGCTCTGCCACTTATTAGGAGTGTGACTTTTAGGTACACTTCTAATAAGTAACCCACTTTGTTTGAATGTACACACTGTAAAAGAATGGTGATATAGACATCTTGGGGTTATTTGGAAATTAAATAAAAATAATTTGTGTAAAGTAATCAGCGCAGTTACTGGCACAATGTAGGATCACTAAGAATGGTTTTCTTCCTCATCCCCATTCTGTATATGATAAGGAATCAGCAATATGGCTGTCAATATATAATTACATTTTCCTCCTTTCATTCCTTTCTTGAAATGCTGAGAGTTGTTTTTAATATCTTTCTTTCTTTTCTTTTCTTTCTTTTTGGTAGCTGGCGAATACAGGGATCTGAACCCATGAACTTGGTGTTATAAGGCTGTTCTCTAACCAACTGGGCTAACAAGCTGGCCGTTAATTTCATCTTTATAATTTCATCTTTATTATCCTAGTGAAATCGTATTGATTTTGTTGACCTGCATATTTCTATTCACTTCTTTAGTCTAGACCTTGCTTGGGCTTAGTGGAAGAGTTATCACTAATCATGGGTAGCTCTAGAAATGATGATGTGGAGGTCATAAGGAACTCTTGTCTTACCAAAAGCTACTGTTTCAGTGTCCTTATTGTATCCTTTTTAATCCTGTTTTACCACCTCTAATTATTCTTTAGTCTTTGAAGGAATTCTTGTCACCCTTCCTTAGTAAGTTTATATATCCTAGCTCATAGTATCAGTAATTCTGCCTTTAATTTGTCTAGATTTGCTTGATGTTTGCCAAACTAGTATAATTTCTTTAAGTAAAATATAATTTACAATAGAAGGACACCTCATAATTTAAATAGCAGCTGTTGGGAGAAGGCAAACTGTTACAAAGTACTCTCTCTTCCTTTGAAAAATAACTATGCTGTGATAAAATGAATAATGTACTTTAGGACATACCTGGCCTTGCTACAATGGTTTGATTTACATGGACAAAGAAAAAAACCACTCATTTGATTTTGGATTCAAATGCAACACAAGTGAGATTCTTATAAGAGAATTTTGACATAACAACTGTGTTACCAAGAGAATGAAATTCTTACTGTATATTAGTTGATGTAATGGGTATGGCCCAATCATCTGCATCTGGGGAGGGGTGTTTCTTTTGAAAGGTGAGAATTTATTTGTGTTTTTATTTATTGCTATAGAATTTATTGAACACTTTTATGTGTTAGGCACTTTGATAGACACTGGAGATATAACTGTAAACTGTACAGATACTGTACTGTATCTTCCCTCATAGTTCAAATGGCTCATGTTGCCCAGAAGGTTTATGCTTGGCTTCTTGACCTCAGTCATAGGAGACTATGTCCAGGTTTGGACGTGGTCCATAGAGGATCAAGAACCTGTTGTTTGAAAAACTATGTTTTGTACACATTTCCTTTTGTATTTCCATTGGCATTTCATAAGGAAATTTGAAAGGAAATGCTGGCTGATTTCATTTGAGCTAAAGAGAATATAGAAAATCCGTCTGCCCATTCATGTACCCAGTTCTACATGGAAAGCCACAGACTGCTGAGGGATGGACATGTAGAAAGCAACCTTAGTGGAAATTGAAACTCAGTAGGACAATCTGGCTGCTGGGTCAGATGCCCTGTCCCCACTGGAGCTCTTCTCCTTCCAATGTCTCATCCCCGAAGACCTGAACATCCTCTGTTCTAATAAGAGGCTTTATATACTGGGCTTGTATCTTTTAACAGAAACATTACAAAGTTGGAATTTTTCAGAGCCATTATACTAGAAAGACTGTGCTATGGAAAAAACTTAGTGTTAAGATGGGAACTCCCTTCCTCAACCCCCCCATTAAGAGCCACAATCCTGACAAAATTAATCCAGTCAGGGCCAATTACAAGGCAAAAACATACAAAAACAAAGTGGGGAAGGAATGAACATTAACTAGCATGTATTAGGTGCCAGGTAGTATTTTATTTATAAAATGTTCATGTTCAGCTAGTCTTTTAAAACTTAGAAAAAGAGACTCAATGTATATTAAATAAATACTTAATATATACTCTTATACACTATGTCTACTTAAGGAGTGGTGAAGATTAGAAGTAGGAGGATGGAGAGTGAGAAAGGTGGGAAAGGAGAGTGGGAAAGACTGACTCAAGTGACAGTGAGAGACACAGATGGAGGAGAGAGCCAGGTGAAAGGAACGAGGCAGGAGGAGAGGATCTTGCCCTGGGTTGTTAATTTGGGTGGTTTTCTTCCGTATCAAATCTAGTGACTATTCATATTCCTTGAACTCTAATTTGTGCTTGAGCAACTATTCTGAACACTTCTGGAATTTCTGGAAATGCTCAAATAGGAGCATTAAAGCAGCCACCTCCACCCTCACCTTCCCATCTTCTACATCGTGAAGAGGATATTTTTCTAAGGACTCTGCCTAAAGCATTATCACAATATGGGCTACTTCTCTAGAATCCAATAAAATCAAACAGAGGTGGATTTGGACTAGATAGTTAGAGAAAGAATAACAGTTGCATTAAATAAACGTTTTCATGTATTTGAAAGGTAGTGCAAAGCGTGAGATGCAACCAGTCTTCTCTATGCAATAGGGGAAACAGGCTCAAGCATTCCGAGGAACTTAACATAGACAAGAAGAGCTTTTTTAGTAACAAAGAGGGTATTAAAGTTAAAATAGATTTTTAGATGTCTAAAGTAAAATTTAAAAAAAACATTAAAAAGGAGACTATTTACCCATGAACGTTATCCATTGTCCATATGCATTGACTTAATGCTGTAGACACACAGCTGTATAATTCTGTGGGTCTATGCATGTGGTAAAATAATAATTTTATGTCTGGGTTTAAAATCATGTCATTCTGCAGTGTTGGTTTAGGACGTTTAAAACTTCTGCTGTATACTGATGCTTTTGACATTTCAGGCTCAGTTGATTTGAGTTGATGGGAGTTTATTGTCAGAACATATAGAAAAAGAGGGAGAACATGAATCAATCTTGATCACCACCACCTGGGCTTTGTGGCTGCAGCACTGGTTCTAGGAGTTTGAGATTACTCCTGTTGATACCATAGTGACTGTAAAACTGTCCCCGCAGAAGTGGACTTCCACTGCTCTGATCTCTAGGACAGTGATCTTTCAACTTTTTTGATCATATGTACCATCAGAAAAAGAATGAGGATGATAGATAAACATTTATTCATAAGTTATATCTATCTATCTATCTATCTATCTATCTATCTATCTATCTATCTATCTATCTATCTATCTATCTATATACACATACATACACACGTATCACCACAATGCTGAGTTGTATACATTATTGAGCATACACAAATGAAAATTTAAAAATAAGACATAATAATAAAATTAAAACTGGTTTCTAGAATTTTCCTCTAATGCTAGTAGACTGGGTACTCCCTTAGAATGTGCGCACCTTTTCTGGAACCTACTGCCCTGGTGTTTTGCCATTGTGATGACAACTGTTTTCATTGCTTGGGCGGTGTTAACTAATTGCATGATCTTGGGCAGATATCCTCATTTAACTTATTTGTAAAGTGGAGGTAATTATACCTATCTCGTAGTATTGCTTTAGAGATTAAATACAAGCTATCTTAAGTTGTTTGCGCAGTGTCTGGAATGATAGCTATTTTTTCTCATTCATGAGTTTCTCTCCATTCCCCTGTATCTCTCTTCTTCTGTTCCTTCCTGATACCCACTTCCTTCTCTTCTGCCTCAGGACCTTGCTTACTGCTTTTTCTCTGTGTATTTCTGCTGGCTTTCTTCCTGTGTCTCATGTACGGAGAGAGGATCTGTTTGGGCTAATTGGCTATAACCATATGTCTCATTTTGCCTAAAACAATCCTGGTTTTTTGCCTTTTGTCCCAGTGTAATTATTGTGGTTCATTTACCTTTTCAAGGTATCCACAGTCGGAAATAAAGGACATGATACCCTATTAATAAGTCGCCATCAAGTACAGAGGACCTGTGTTGGGCACAGACCTCTTGTATGAAGGCCACCTCTTTGGCACTAGAGGTGGCCATCTTCAGATGAGGTGATGATCAGACAAGAAGGGGCCCCATGATTTACTATCTGTAAAGAAATGATGGGGGTCATGGTGAGTGTGGCATGCCCTCAGATGTCTAGTACAAGAGGTAACTATCAATATGTGAAATAATACATTAATTTAGGAGAGGGCTGGACAGTTGACATCTATAACCATGGTAACTGTCTGCCCAGATTTCAAAAATGAAAGTCAAGAATTCATTGGGTATTGAATTGGAAATCTAAATCTGCAACCTGAAACTCAATATCATAGTGAATATTTTTTAAACTGAGAAAAGTGTTCTTTTACTTTGGAAGAAAATGTGTTGCTGTTATGTAAAGTTACACTGAAGTTCATAGCAGGAGTTAGAAATAGGCCTTCTTGTTCTGCACCAGGCATTCTGGAAAGAACAGAATAGTTTTTGTTTTCTTAATGGTTCACCCCAAACTGTTGCTCCTTGCCTTGAGGGTTTTTTTTAAAATTCTGGCTCCATGCTTTACCCCTTTTAGGTGCTCAGCAAGTATCAATTAGCAATTGTAAAGGTTATTCTAACAGCACCAGGAAAAAAACCTGTACATGATTGGTGAATCATGCACATTTCCTTCACTTTCAAATAGTTTCTACAACTGTGTTCCTGACGCATAGTGTATCAATTAGCAATTGTAAAGGTTATTCTAACAGCACCAGGAAAAAAACCTGTACATGATTGATGAATCATGCACATTTCCTTCACTTTCAAATAGTTTCTACAACTGTGTTCCTGACGCATAGTATTTAAAGTGTAAAGTTGATTTAGGAAGTCATAGATAGAGGACACATGCCATAATAAGTAAAATAGAATATTAAGGTTTTTTTGTCTTTATTCCTACTTTCATGATATTTATTGGAATTGGTAACATAAGAAACTAATGGATAAGTTAATTTTTGCATTTCCTGAGATCTGTAGGTTTTCTAAAATGAACACAGCATTTGGTTGTAATCCTCAGACCTGACATATTACAACCGTGGCCAGTACTTGAAAACAGTGGTATTTCTTTGCTTTTGTAGAATCAGGAGCAGGTGGTGAATGTATTGGAACATTTCAGTATTTCACTGTTTCTCCAGGAGAAAAAAAAGTGATTGAAACTGTATGATTACTAGAGTTAGAAAATCTGTTGTAACTTAAAAGATGGCTACGATTTAGACTTTTCCACTAATACTCGACATTTTACATTATGGAAGAAGCAGTAACTTTTCTCTCAGAAATTTATGAGTAATATGTCTAAGTGATTGTTGATTTGGGTCACAGTCCACGTTTAATTTCCTGACTTGGACATTTAAAAGTCAATGCTAACTAATCATGAATTCAGTTTCTTTGCCTAGTTTCCATCTTGGACTTTCAAATTGCAGAGTAGAGATAACAACCCATAAAAACTTAATAAGGAATCAAGCTAATACATCTGGGGAAAGTCTGCAGGTATTCGAGTATACATGATATTATATAGTCACATCCCAGTGAGGATTCTCATTTCTTTTAGTCATTCAACGTATACTTAAAAGATATAGATTTCTCCAGGTTTTCCCCTCCCTTCATACTCCTTGCACTTCTATTTTAAAATTTCATCTATTCCTGTGGCATAAATTGTCATCTTAATGCTGATGGACTCTAAAATTTACATTTCAGGCTTCTTCTAACTTTCCCATTCTCCCCAGTGACTCATCACCCATGGGTTTCCTGAAGGAAATGGTATTTTAGAATCCCATCTACTGTTTCAGTGTTTAAAAAGTACCTTATCCAGATATCAAGGATGACCATTGTAGTTCTCACCAAGACTGAAAGGACAGTCTATCTCACATGGTAAGTGGGACACCCAGTGGCTATGGTGTGCAGACAATTTGGAAATCATGCACTGAAGCTTTTGTGAGAATATGGTTCGGAGATACATATCTGATATTGAAGTAAGAGTAATTAGAACAATGAGAAAGAATGATTTCTTTATAATGTTATAGGATTAATTGAGTGTTATGAAATTAATTAGGAAAGTCTTCCTGGGAAAACTCTTTCTTCAGGGTTTTTTTAAATTTTTTTCCTTTTTTTGTCTTTTTTTCGTGACCGGTAACGGGATCGCAACCCTCGGTGTCGCGCCCGCACCGCGCTCAACCAGTGAGCAGACCGGTCTC
>NW_007731210.1:16888-44808 GCF_000696425.1 Galeopterus variegatus
TGTCTTTTTTCCGTGACCGGTAACGGGATCGCAACCCTCGGTGTCGCGCCCGCACCGCGCTCAACCAGTGAGCAGACCGGTCTCTATATGGGATCCGAACCCTCAGCGGGAGCGCCGCCGCGCTCCCAAGCGCCGCACTGTACCGAGTGTGCCACCTGGCCGGCCCTTCAGGGTTTTGAAATTAGAAGGGACATGAATTGGTGGAAAGTTGATAGACTGAATTATTCAGATGATAGAATAGCACATATAAGTCCTTTAGAAAGGAAAAACAAGCTATGGGCTTGGGGCAGGGAATTTTCTTGTCTAGAACAGATAATCTGTTGGAGAATAATGAAAAAAGGTTAATAAAGTAATGACATGAGAGAGGTGACATGGTGTAGGACACTCAAGAAGAGGCAAATGAATTTGCATGTAATGCAGAGGAATTCCTAAACAGGACAGTATGTTAAAAGCAGTGTTAGAAGAAACTCATCCAATGGTCTGTCCGGAGACAGGATTGGAAGGGGAGATAGGAAGGATGGAGAGTCAAGCAAGGACACAGTTACACTTGTCCTGCTGAGAGGTGATGAGCTATGGGCTTCAGGGAAGTTTAGTAGATGGAGAGTGGTGGCTGTTAAAATAGGACAAGAAGCGTATAATAAGAAAGACCTTGTGGAATTTGATTAGACAAAACTTTATAGCATTTGCATGAGCAGCACAAAAAAGGAGTCGAAGATGTCTCTAAGCATATGTTAGGGTTGAACTATATGAAATTACCAATATTTGACTTTTTAAATCTACAAAAGTGGTAGTTTTTTATGGCTCCTGGTAATATACACCTGTGGATCTCCATCGGTGAGGAACCAAGGCCTGCGAGGGTAGCAATACTGCCAGTTAAAAAAAGCCTTAAGTGATTGTGGGCTCAGGTATTTTCAGAGCTCTGAGCTGGGAGCAGCGGGAATTGTAGAATTGAGAACAAAAGGAAGAAGGAAGGAAAGGAAAGAAGAAAGAAAGAAGCAAGCAAGCAAATCTCATGAGTTACTTTTCTTTGATATTGTAAAGTATATATCTTTTTATGTACTAACCGAAAGTCTCAGTAAAACAATATGGTCTCTAAATGGTGTTTATCCAGTGTAGAGAAATCTTGGAAGATTGACGACCTTTTCAAACAGTTTGGCCCTGACCTGGTCAATTGCTCAATTTTGAATTACTTGGATATTTAGCAAGATAAAGTGTCTTTGTGAATTTGAAAGGGAGTCTGGAAGGATGTTTTTTCTCACTTTTAGAGTCACTTTTACGTAGCCACTAAGAGAATTAGACCCAAGTTTGTTAAGAAGCCAAACAAAATAACTCCCTTCAGCCCCCCACCCCCACCCCTGTAAGAGAACAGTTGAGCTCTATGGAGAGAAAGGCAGGTACACACAACAACACATTGTTTTGAAATACCTATTTTAGGTTCGTTACTTTGACAGCCCTTCATTCTTCTTCATGTGGCTCTGATTGGTGAGCATGAATTAGCCATAAGTGGCCTGCATGTGCTTCAGTAATAAGGAAGATAACAGCACCAGGGGTGGTGTGACTCTATGGGTGAAATCTCCCAGACTCCTCTGGAAAAGATGTGAGTCACAACACCAGGTCTCTAAGGAGGCATGGACTACGAAGTCAGGAGTAAACCGCAGCTGAGGAAAGTCTACATGTTTTAGATTGGCAAATTGTCAGGTCGTTCCTGCTCATTTCCTATTCAAACTCACGTCCAGTGCTTCCTGAGTACTACAGAAAACACTAGCTCTGTCTTTTCTAAGCTCAGTGAGTGTGGGACATGGCACGAAACAGAATGGGCTCATTCTCCAGCTTCTGTCCATTTGCATGCAGATTGAATTAGGTCTTCAAAGAAATGGCTCATGAAGAGTCATGCGAGAACATTTGTGTGTGTGTGTGTGTGTTATAGGAATGTTATATTTGGAGCTGTTTATGCTCACTTGGGATGACTGGGGTGAGATGTTTCATATTTAATCTACTCTGTGTCCCACCTGGTTACGTACTGTTGGGTTGTTCAGAAGAAATTTAATGTGCAGTCTTTGAATTCGAGGGACTCTCAGTCCAGTTGGGGAGATAAGGATCTGTGCAAAAAAGTAATTAAAGAACAATAAAAAGAACGTATAATCATTGTTGGTTAGTAAGTATTATAGGAGTCTGAGAAGGGGATTTCTTGTGAATGAATATAGTCAAGAAAGTCTTCTTAGAAGAATGAGGTTTAAGTTTAGAACTAGATTTTAATTAAATTGGTATTTATTTAATATCTGTTATGCCAGTCCCTGTGTTCAGTGATGGCACTAAAATTTGAGTTATGAGGAAGAAACTACTCTGGTGTAATCCTCTTTCTAAAGATCAGGTAGAAGCATATAAATGCTTTTTGATAATTGTGTTCCAGAAAAAACACATTATGACCATCTCTCTCTCACCAAATATTTTCTAATTTTGTTTCGATTCAATTGTGATTTCCCTATTGACTTTTATGCCTTCTGAAGATGAGGATTTTATTAAGAAACTTCTCCTTTCTTGAGGCTGTGGTTCTGGGACAGAGTTCAAGGGTGCTTCTTCAGATAATAAAAGTCAGCTATCTTGGTAGTAGTTGTTCTAATGAGCAGATAGTTTAACTTTGCAGTTTGGGCTACAGAAAAATAATCCTGTACCATTTACCGGATTGTTAGATTATCCAGAACTTATGCCTCAAATAAACTTTTATGTCTCTAGTGAAGAGGATTGCTTTTTGTCTTTTGCCAGGATTCAGTCACATGGAGTGGGAGCAGCCCAATGTGTAATCATTAGAAGTGCAACCAAAACTACACATCAGTTGAACCAGCTCATATTTAGTGAGGTCACAGCTGCTTTATGTCTGTGTTTGTTCAAGGATAAAAGCACCAGGACTCCTTCATGTTCCTCTGTTTTCATCTAGCAGGCGAAGAGCACAGGAGGTCTGTTGTTCGTAACATCAAAGCCAGTGCTAGCAAAGCCGTGCTAATCTGTGGGCAGAATAGGCCTCTATGACACTTAAGAACATTTATAGCTGCTACCTGGGAATATTTCTCACTTTTCAAAATATTTTATCTGAAAAAGTTGTACTAACCATCATTTGCCTAACTTTTTACGGAAAACTTCTCCTTAAAATCTGTAAATGAATAACAGTTTGCCTGCAAAATTATTTCCCTCCATACTCACATTTTCCTTTTAAAGGCCCCAGTGACCACTTTCTTAATAAGCCTATGTAGATGGTAAGATGATCAAGAAAGGTGAACACATTTTCTTTTGCTTCATTTTTTTCTTTCTAGACAGATCATAAACAGAATCCAGTTAAATTGCAGGCTATGGTGACTGTGTTCTCTATTTCCTGTTTATGATAAAAATAACCTGTATTTGTGATAAAAAGTTTAAATTATATCAAAAGTTGTTGGATGTTATTGTGTATTCAGAAATTAATATAACTGATATTTATTCATTGCTATCACTCATTTATTTATGTATGTGTTCATTTGCTCAGGAAACATTCATTATGCATCTGCTAAGTGCTAGGCATTTATCAGATGGTGATATGTTGTGTAGAAAAATAAAGCGGGTGGCGAGTGCTGGCTGGAAAGGGTTGTTGCTATTACCGTGCCAGGGAAGGCCTCCCTGATATTTGAGTGGAGACCTGAAGTAGGAGGTAAGGTTGAGTGTGTAGAAATCTTGGGGAACAGGCAGAGGAAGAGACAGCATCGAGGGCCCTGAACTAAGGGTGTCCTGAATAAATTCCAGTAATAGCAGCCAGGTCCGTGTGGCTGGGGTGGAGCCAGTGAGTGGCCAGGTAGTCGCAGGCGAGGTCAGGCAGGTCTCTGGGGGTGGTGGAAGCAGAGAGCAGCTCCTGCAGGGCCCTGTGGGCCACTGGGAGACCTTTGGCTTTTGCTTTGAGTGAGGTGGAGCCATGGGAGGGTTTCCAGCTGCGGCTGACAGGCCCTGACTTTTGTTTTAACAGGCTCACCCTGCCCCCTGTGTGGAGAATTGACAGTCAGGGGCAAGGCAGACATGGGGAGACTTGTTAGGAGGCTATTGCTAGAGGCAGGAGAGAAGTTATGTTGATTTGGATCAGATAGATGAGTTGGTAAGAAATCAGACCGTAGAACCTGTAGGGGTTTTATTATTTTGGACATGAGGTGTGAGAGATGGGAGTCAAAGATGACACTAGGGTTTTTAATGTCGGCAACTGGTAGAGTAAAATTGCTTCACTGAGCACACACTATGTGCTAGACACTATTCTATGGGATTTATATCTAACAGTGTATTGATCCTCACCATAATACTATGGATTTCAAAAGAGAGTTTTTTTTCTAGAAAACACTCTGCTGAAATACTTAATTTACATTTAATAAAACACATAGATCTTAAGTGTGAGCTTAAGTGTATCAAGTATAAGCTTAATACATTTTTTTATGAAAGTATTTCAAAAAGTTCATGGAAAGATTTGTGTTATTTTTTAATTCTATCTTTCCGCTAACTTTTTGAGGTACCCTCATATGTGTGTGTATATGTAAATAAATATACATATATAAATGTATATATTTATAAATATGCATGTAAATAGATCCGTATTTATGCAACCACCACCCAGATCAAGATATGAAACATCTCCGGCCCTGCAGAGGTTTCTCTGCTAGAGGTAACCGCTATTTTTACTCTCATCACAATAGATTACTTTTGTCTGTTTTCAAACTCCATATAAATGGAACCGTACCATACATACATTTTTGTTTTTTATTGACATATAATTCACATGCCATAAAATTCACCTTTTAAAGTATACCATTTGGTAGTTTTTAGTATATTTACAAATATGTGCAACCGTTGTCACTATTTCTGGAACCTTTTCATTACCCCCAAAAGATATATCAACTAGCAGGGTTTCCCATTCCTGGAAACCACTGATCTACTTTCCATCTCTACAGATTTGCCAGTTCTGGACATTTCATTTAAATGAAACCATACAATACGTGGCCTTTTGTGACTGGCTTCTTTCACTTAGATACTGTTTTCAGGGTTTCTCCATGTTGTAGCACGAATCAATACATCATTCCTTTTTTTTTGACTGGTAAGGGGATTGCAACCCTCGGCACGGTGTCGTCCTCACCACGCTCAGCCAGTGAGCGCACCGGCCATCCCTGTATAGGATCCGAACCCGCGGCCTTGGCGCTACCAGCACTGCATTCTCCAGAGTGAGCCACGGGGCCGGCCCAATACATCATTCCTTTTTAAGGCAGAATAACATTTCAATGTATGGATATACCATATTTTGTCTATCCTGTCTATCAGCTGATGAACATTTGGGTCGTTTCCTTTTTCTTGGCTATTGTGAATAATGCTGCTATAAACATTCATGTACCGGTTTTTGTGTGGACATGGACAGGTTTTCCATTTTCTTTGGTATATACCTAGGAGTGAAAAGTACATACTCTCTTCTGGCTGGCTTCTTTTGTTCAACATTATGTCTATGTAATTCATTTATGTTGTTGCATATAGCAGCAGTTCATTCTTTTTCATTACTTTTTAGGATTCCATTCTATGAACATACTACCATTTATTTACCTGTTCCCCAATTGATGGGCATTTAGGTTGTTTCCAATTTGGGGTTATGATGAATACCACTTCTGTGACATACTTTGCATGTCTCTTGGTGGGCAAAAGCACTCATTTCTGTTTGGTAAATACACAGAAGTGGTATTGTTGGCTCAGACATCTTTTTCTGGGTCCTTTCATGACATGCCATCGTGCTTGTTCGGGTTGGTGCTGGCACTTCCTTGTTAGTAGTGACTGGAGAGAGGAACTGTGCTTCTTGCAGACTTGCTCCAGTCTTCCTTCCCTGACTGCACACATATTTAGGACTGACGTTTCTTCTGTTTCTCAGAAGCATCTTTTAGGAACCCTCTCCTTCCTTAAATATTTCCTCTTCTGTTGTTTAACAAAGCGGAGTTTTTAGCTTGTGCCTGCCTGTGACTCACTTTGTACAGTTACTAGCTTAAGAGCCTAGGATGTTTTATGATGTCATGTTCCCTTACAGGAGGGTTACTATGGGTTTTTGAGGGGCCTCCATCCCTCTCAGAATCTGATATAAGCTATGTGGCCTTCTATAGAAAAATGCACCTGTAAACACGCATACACACACACACACACACACACACAATTTTCTTACACTTTTAGTAGATTCATGAATCCCATCCACTGGGAATTCATGGTTCCCAGATTAAAAATCTTTCTTCTCTAATTTGTAATGACTTAAAATTTTCTTTTCAAACATAACTTCTGACTCTTTAAGACCTTCTACTCCAAGCTGTCATTGTCAACATGGAAGCACTATGTATGCATAGATGTATACAGAATTGGTTAATAACCATGTCCTGACTTGTACCCAGCTGGCAAGGGAGGTAAGAATTGCTAACACTTAGAAAAGTAATTTTAATTGTTGTAGAATCCTTATTCTTTTAAACTCTTCAGCATTTTGAGAACTTTTATAATTATATCCTTTACTCCTCCTGTTAAACTTCTTAACTGGAGATTAAACTGAATACCCTGCTGTTGGGCTGGGGCTCCCAGGCTGAGAAGGCGCCGCCTTGGCTGCAGGGACAGCTGGCATTGGAGTGGGATGTGCACACCCCAAGCTTGTCCCCTCACGAGGGAGGAGACCTCCCCTCCTCAGCCAGAGTTTCCTGACTCACGTTATTTTAATGGATGAATAATTAGGTGCTACTCAATTGCAGAGTTCCTGGAAAAGAAGAGGTGTGGACTAAATGAAGTAGATAATTAAGTAGACCTTTTCTAAAGGTGATATTTAAAATAATTTGATGACAGCGGTAGCAGAAGTAGAGTCACCAGGACCCATTCTCGTTCTCTGGTGCTTTTCCTCTAAGAAGGAGAAGCAGCAACACTGGAGTCAGCACTTGATATTCACATCCTGCAAAACTTTGTTTTATGCTTTTCATTGTAAGAAGTGATTTGGGCTTCATCCAGGAGGCAGTGTAGCATCATTACAAGGCTTTAATATATAGCGCATAATAAATTAGATATTTTTCCTGGAAAAATGAGAAGTTTTCATTTTGAAATTTATTGCTTTAAAATTTTTACAAAACTCATAAAAAGTACAACATGAAAATCATTTTCCTTCCTCTGCAGTTGCCCATTTCTGTTCCTCAGGGATAACCACTGCTAATAGTTTACCTTCCCAGAATTTTTAATCAAGCCTGTGATGGCATTGTGTAGACTTGTTTGTTTTTATAACACTGGGGTCACCTTATACTGTGCTGTGCAGCTTGCTTTTTCCACTTTACAGCCTATCGCCAGACATCCTGTTGTGTATATGTTGATCTACCTTCTTCTTTTCTTTTCTTTCTTTTTTAATGCTTATTTCCCTTAACCTACCAATTTTCAGAGTAATGAGGTGGTACCTGTCCATCTGTTTTGTGTTGCTATAACAGAATACCACAGAGTGGGTAATTTATATAGAAAATAAATGTATTTCTCACAGTTCTGGGGGCTGGGAAGTCCAAGAGCATGGCATCGGCATCTGGTGAGGGCCTTCGTGCTGTGTCATCCCATGGCAAAGGGCAAGAGAGCCCTAGAGAGCAAGCAAGAGAGGACCAAGGACTTTTATAACAATTGCTAATGTGATAATGAACCCACTCCGGTGATAAGGACATTAATCCATTCATGAAGATAGAGTCCTCATGACCTAATCACCTCTTAATGGTTCTACCTCTTAATACTGTACAATGGCAATTAAATTTCAACATGAATTTTTTTGGGGAAATTCAAACCAAAGTAGTACCGTAACCTCCCAAGAGGACCAATATAATTATATTATATATATTTAATAATTATGAACTCATGGATTTTAACATATTTGGTGAGTTTTAATCCAATGCAATCATTCATCTTGATGCTAAAATAGTCTTATCTTTGTTCATTGAGATCATCTTCAAGTCTTTCTGATATGAGCCCAGTAGTCTCTGTTGCCTTTCTCATTTTCAGATATGATGAGGTATTCCAGGCTATTTTTTTCTTCAAATTAAAATTCAATTGTAAATTAAGCCTCAGTTTTATTTTGTGCTATGTTTAGGAAAATCTCTCACTAGGTTTAACCAGATCTACCTGCTGCACCCAGGGGTGTGCCTTACCAATTAATCACCAAATATTTTTTACTGCTACAATGTGCAGGGAAGTCAGCTAGATCCTGTGATGTAGCAATTAAGTCACTCCAGTGTTCCTCTTCCCTCATTTCAAGCAAACCACAACCAAAACAGCTAAAACAAATCTATATTATGTCCTTAAAGTTTATCTTTTACCTTAAGAATATTTATGAGAAACTTCTTATCCATAATGAAGTAAGCAATTGAAGACCATATACAAATACAGTAATTAATGTTTTTGGTTGTATTGTACAGTAATTTACATATGGTAAAATTTACTCATTTTAAGTGTTTATACAGTTCAATGAGTTTTGGTAAAAGCAATTGTGCAGCCAATACTATAATCACATTTCCATCACCCCAAAAAGTTCCTTTGTGCCCCTTTCAGTCAGTCCTTGTCTCCACCCTAGTTCCAGGTAATCGTCAACCTTCTTGTAGGTACCTTTTCTAGAATTTCATATAAATGGAATCATATAGTATGTAGTCTTTTATGTCTGGCTTCTTTCACTTAGTATGATGTTTTTGAGATTCATCTATTCTGTTGCAAGTATCAGAAATTTGCTCCTTTTTTTTTTTTTTGGCTGAGTAGTGTTCTATTGTATGGATACATTATTACATCTGGAGTTGGACATTTGAGTTGTTTTCCCTTTTTTTGCTATTATGAATAACACTGATAAATATTTACATTCGAGGCTTTGTGTGGATGTATGTTTTAATGCTCTTGGGTAGATGCATTGAAATGGATTACTGGATCATATAGTAAATGCATGTTTAACTTTTCAAGAAACTACCAAAATGTTTTCCAGAGCAGCTGAACCATTTTGCATTCATGCCACCAATGTATGAGGGTTCCAGTTGCTCCACATCCTCATCAACACATGGTGTTGTCATTCTTTTTAATTTTAGTCATTCTGGTGCGTGTGTAGTGGTATACAGTTGTGATTTTAATTTGCATTTCTCTATTGACCATTGATACCGAACATTTCTCATGTGCTTGTTGGCTTTCCATGTATCTTTTTTTGTGAAGTGTCTGTTCAAATCTTATTAGATCCTATGTCTTCTTTTATTGAGTTGTAAGAGTACTTTATATGTTCTGGATCCAAATCTTCTGTTAGATGTATACGTGCTTTCGCAACTTAATTTATAAGTTGAGTTTTAATAAGAAAATGTCCAACTCATCTATGTTTTTACTTAAATACAAAGGACATAATTTTATCCAAAGAAAATAATAATATCTTTTTTTAAGAACAGTTTTATAATTATGTAAGGGAGAGAAAGAAAAGTAAAGAGAATGTTTAGAGAAGAGATAAAGGTAATATTAGGAAAAGAGTGAAATAAGAGAGTGTAAAAGGAAGAAAACGATTAGGAAAAAAGAGAGAAGGGGATAAAACCACAAAGACAGATGTAATGAGAGTGAGAACCTAAGAAATGGAGGAAGAGAACAACAAAAAAATTTAAAGTTGTGGAGGAAAAAAGAATAGGTTTGAAAGGAGAAGACAAAAAAAGGCAAGAGAAGAAATGCCGCAATGGTTCTGTTCCTCTCATTTTCTACGTCCTGTCAACTGCACCAGCTCCTCCCATCTCTCAGTTCCCCACTTCTCACATCCAGCCTGATTCCTGGAAGTTCCACTCTTCCTCCCCCATCCCAAATCTTCGATATTTTACTGCTTTTCTGTCTAAACACACAAAATAACAGGGTTGTGTTCTTCCCATCTTTAGTGTGTAAAAGCACAGACTCTGGAGTTAGTTGTTTGGGTTGGATTCTTAGCTCTGCCACTTGCTAGCTCTGTGACCCTGGGCAGAAAACCTAGCTTTAAAAAGCTCCGGTTTCACAATCTGTGAAATGGGAATGATAGTAATACCTGTCTCAAAGTTTTCTGTGGAGGGTAAAGAATCTATATGAAGCTTTTATTATCATACTGGTCATGTAGTGCGTGGTCATTAAATATTATGGCTGCTATTTGTGTGTGTGTGTGTGTGTGTGTGTGTGTGTGTACGTGTACGTGTTGGGGGGTGGGGTTGTTTTTTGGTTATCATTCCTTCTACCTTTAGCTCTCTAAATCATCTTCTTTCAATCTGGGGGTATCTTAACCAAACTAAAATACTTAAATGACAAAATATCACAACATGCATCATGCTTCTGAAACTCCAAGATGTAAACACAACTGTATTTGTTCATCTGGAATGTAAAGTTGGAAGTAAAAATAATGAATATTTACATAGTGCTTTAACTTTGAGCATTTTAACCTAGTACTGACAGTTATTTAGAAGTAGAAGACTTATAGGCATGGAATTTCCTTGTTTCTATGATACTGAGATACCAAACCAAACCACAGTTTGATAAATACAGCTGGGGCAGGTGAGAGGTCTGAGCTTTTTATGTGAATGCAGGACGTGAACTATATTCCTTCCTTGCCAATCACTTCTGCCACAATTCCTATTGAAAAACAGGAGGCAGTATTTGGAAGGGACCTCCTTCCCAATGTATCTCCCCTTCTACAATGTTTCTCATCTGCCTCTGCCTCAACACAATGAGTAAACGTTTACTTGCCTGTGAATAATTTGTATTTTTTGGACATTTTCCAAGTGTTGGCAAGTTTTCCCTTACATAGAACTAAAATTTGCTTTGATCCTGGATCAATATAGGGGAAAAAAACCTCTCTTTCCTCTTTTACATGTAGAACTTCAGCTATACAAAGTGAGTTTATGCTAACTCTTTTCTTGCGGTTAGGCAACATCTCCCAGTTTCTGCTACTGTTCTTCAGATAACATGACATATATTTTGCTTACTTTCTCATTTGCCCAGCTTTGGATACAGGCTAAGTTGTTAGGATATCACTTAAAATGTGGCATGTGTCACTGATCCCAGCAATCTGGATGTGTTCCTCCTTCCTCCGACTGAGGTCCCATCTTCTGTTCATCAGCCTCAAGTGGCAGCATCAGCTTTTCAGCTGTTATAGTGCAGTCTTCATTTATTTATATTTGGAGTGATCATATACTTATCATCCAAACCAGAACACATTTGAGAGTGGAAGGGAACACAATTAATAATTAAGCTCAGGTAACTGGCATAAACCAGAATTGTCCCAGACACACAGAAATGTATGGTCACTCTCATTATATCAAGTTGGACTCAAACCTAAGCTCAAGGCTTTAATTTTTTTTAATATTAATTGATAATATTCCTAGTAATCTCCTCTATCATATATTTAAGTAGTTGGATTTTTTCTGAACTTCATATTTATGTTTGTATAAAGTTTAATTTTGTTAATGTTTGTCCAGTGGAAATTATTTAAAATCTAGATTTTTTATCTGTCAAATTCGCTATTCCTTCCCAGTTTGGGTCATTTGAAAATTTGATAAATAACTTTCCCGCATATTCTTCCAAGTCATTGGTAATCTAAAAGGTGTCTTTCTTAGTTCCTCAATACCAATCCAACTTACCCAAATGGAGCGCTCAGGCTGCAGGGATGAACTGAGATCAAAGATCTTCAGGATTCCCTGCTCAGGCATTTATATTTTGATAGGAGACAAAAAAGACTGTAAGACCTTTCACCCAAATGGAGCGCTCAGGCTGCAGGGATGAACTGAGATCAAAGATCGTCAGGATTCCCTGCTCAGGCATTTATATTTTGATAGGAGACAAAAAAGACTGTAAGACCTTTCAAAGCAGAAAGAATAGATATCTAAGGATTGTTTCGCAGGTAACTTAGCAGGAGTTTCCTGTTGCAAATAGTTTCTTAGCATCTTGTGTATATCAAATAATAGGTGTGGAATGTAGAGTTACATGCAAACATGTTAACTAATAAAAGACAGCATCTGATAAACAGGTGTTCTAGAAAAGGCAGAGGTTAACTAGAGTAGGGGTAAAGAGGAGGAAGATGCTTTTAAAAAGGCATCTTTCTGTTCCATTGTAATTGCCTATATACAAATTTGGCAGGACAATTAATAAAAAAGATAATGTTTGTTTATTTCAGAAGTCATTCATAGAGCAAAGAAAGGTTTCCTTGGTCTCAGTTCCCTCTCCTCTTGACCACAGGTTGCTCTCTCACTCTCTCTCTAAATATATACATATATATATTTTCCTACTTATTTAAATTTTACATTCATTTAACCCTAACCTGTGTGCACATCTATAGTCCTCTAGAATAGTGACTTTTAAACACTTTTTATTGCAACTGTCAGTAAGAAATTCATTTTACATTGTAATCCAGCACATACACACGTGTGCATGCACACATACACACACCCCAGAAACAAAAGTTTCTTGAAAGAGTGGTTGCTACTTGCAGTGTTCTCTATTTCCCTTCCCTTTCCCTTCCCCTTCCTGTTCCATTCAATTCCACGTCATTCCATTCAAAAAGGGCTGGTTGAGACCAAATTAACCTGGTTTGCATAATTACAGTTTGTAAAACTCTGCTTTAAAGTTGTTGTCCTTTGACTCCAAACTTATCTTTATGGTGGTAATAATCAATAGAAAGCTATTCTCACTTGGGCATAAATCTACAATATTAATGATGAATAGAACTCCATGGTCCTTTTGTTCTTATGGGTAAATCTCTGCTCACAGAGGAACTAGCATAACAAATTGATTTTGTTTTAGATCTCCCATATGAAAACAGCAATTATTCACTACCTGGACAATGAATAGAATATAATTAATTCTTCAATCTAGATATCTCTATTACATAACTGTTACCTGGCATAAAATATCCCATATAAGACTTTTTTTTTTTGTCCTTTTTGAGACCGGCCGCACCGCGCTCAGCCAGTGAGTGCTGTGAGCGCACCAGTCATCCCTATATAGGATCCGAACCCGCGGCGGGAGCGCCACCGAGCTCCCAGCACCCCACCCTCCCAAGTGCGCCACGGGCTTGGCCCCCATATAAGACTTTTTAAAAAAAAAAATTTAGGCCAGGAGTTATTAGTGCCATGCTAAAACTGATTTAAAAAGGTAAACCTACCTCTATAGAGTTAATTTACCAATATTAACAGTTTAATTGTTCACCCATTAGAAAATTATTACTTTCTGAGTTAGAGGGCTTCGAGCTCCCAGCGCCCCACCCTCCCAAGTGCGCCACGGGCTTGGCCCCCATATAAGACTTTTAAAAAAAAAAATTTAGGCCAGGAGTTATTAGTGCCATGCTAAAACTGATTTAAAAAGGTAAACCTACCTCTATAGAGTTAATTTATCAATATTAACAGTTTAATTGTTCACCCATTAGAAAATTATTACTTTCTGAGTTAGAGGGCTTGAGGCCATATAATTTCCTGCTTAAATGTTTCTGGCTTGCTACTGTGCTGCTTCTGTTGTTTTCATAGTTACAGATGTTCATACAGTCTCTTTCTAACATATTTTTGGGTCCTTGGAGGAGAATTTCAGCATCACTTGGAATTTGAAACCAGGGAAAGCTAGACTATCATGTTAATGTCTTTTAATTTTAGTGAATGTACCTGATGTATTTTTTAAAGTAATTTCATAATATAGAGTGTCTTTTATTAAATTATGGAGATGGGCTTTGGAAACAGATCGATCAAGATTAAGTCTAAAAACCAGTTTTGAGACCTTAGGATAGATCTCTAAAAGATTCTGAGTTTCTCTTTCCTCATTTATAAAACTAATGCTTACTTCAAAGGGTTTGTAGAAGAATTAAATAAAGTAATGTATGTGACAACTCCTGATATATGAGACAGTATAGAAATACATACTTAAATATATATAAAATATGTTATATATAAAATATTGTGTATGTATGTGCAGGTATTCTTTCTGATCTGATATTTGTGTAATTGAATTTAGACACTTGCATTTTAATTTCTTAATCAGTATGCTTATTATACTTTTTAAATTATCAGTGTTAACATGGTACTTTGAGAATGGAAAAATTAATTGAAAACTTGTACAGTATGATTTTCTGATAGCAAATTCCACTTATGTCTAGTTTGATGGTTTGCTTAATGCTGAAATCTAAACCTTGGGAAGAATTTTATTTTTTCTCCCCATTCCAAATGAGGCAAAGATAAAGTTTCACTTGTTCTTGAGTATCTACCCATTAATATATGAATCAGGTATCTCTGTGAGACTAAGATTTTGTAAAATTCTTATAGATCTTTTAGCATTCATTTAATCATATATACACATGTAGCATATTTTCCATGATAAACCATTTATTAGTTTCTTTTGAAGTATTATAACTATTGCACATATACACATATTTATCTTCATAATATTTCTCTAGAAGTTGTGTTATGTTGCAAGATTGCGGGAGCATGAGAACCAAGGCATATTTTACTCTCAGGCCAGTGTTTTTTCCACTGTCTATACTTGCTAAATACATTAATAAGTGCTGTAATAAATGCCTTAATTCAATCTTTAATTAACTAACATTACATCTATTGTGGTAAAGAAGTATTCTCAGTATTTGGTAATAAAAACTTTTTGAGGAAGATCCTGGTACTTTCTGAGGAGATCCTGCCCTGATGATGAAATCAAAGTTGAGGCAGAGAAGTCAGAAGGATCTGGCTGAGGATATTCATAGCCGGTGTGTAGAAGCTGGATTATATTTGTTCTAAATGGCCTTAAGGTGTACATGTAGAATTAAGAACAGCATTTAGAGTGAGACACATTATGCCTCAATATGACAAACCTGCTCCCAGATGGCACCTTTGTGTAGCAGAAGCATATTGAATTAATTGGCTTCAGAGGCTCTTGGTTCAAAGTCCAGATCAATTCCTTACCAACTTTTTGAACATCAGTCTCAGTTCCCTTCTCAGTAACATAGAGAAAATAACCTTGGCTAACTCTCAAGGTGTTGTGAAGATCAAATGATCTTTATTATCAATATATAGTACTCTTTATAGTTTGCAAAGTACTTCATGGTAGCAAATTGTATTGAGAAAAGCAAGTGTGGCATTAATGTCTTTACCTCCAAGAGGTCAGGCACTCACTTGTCAGGGTATTCAAGCATGTGGTTGAACTCGTTCAAATTTATAATTTATTCTATACTAGAGGTTCTATCATAAAGGACCCATGCAACTCACTCTCTGTTTCTGTTTCTTTATTTCAAACAAGAAAAAGTTCAGATTTTATCTGACACCCCTTCAAATTCTAACACTTAAGTAGTCTACAAGCCTGTAACTGTAAAGGCCGTTACTCTTCCTCTTCAGTAGTAAAATAGCTGACTTTCAGCTAGAGGAAGTTATATTGCAATCTTCATGGTTGCCAACCCACATTTTGTGATTAATTTTAATGTTTGTCAGCAAATGCAATAAATTTTCCTTGGCTTTTGTAGCATTCTAGAGGACCCTCTCAACACTTGCCTTAGGCAAGACAAGGTAGATGTTTGGTTTAAAATTTCCATGCTTTCACAAAACAAGACACACTCCTTCTAATAACCGCTAAACATACAGAGTTTAATACAAACACTGTGTTTCAGGATGCACTTCTTAGACACACTGAAAAACAAAAACGGAGTTACAGTTATATTTTGGGCTAATGAATGCATACCTCTTCCTTGATCAACTCTGAATTCTCAATTCTAGTGTCTAGGGCCCCTTGTCTGCCTGTCCCTACCTTAGGGAGAGTTTTCTTATCACTTTGCATTTTATTATTGGGAAGGTCCTTGCTTCTCTTCTGTCACAGAGACCATTGTCTTCATGGAACTCTGCATCCTCTTTATTTCATCAAAAGAAAAAGAAAAGTCCCAGAGGCTCTTTCTCCCCACTTTCTCCACGTGGAGATAATAGTCCTTGGCAACCATGTTCCCTGTAATCAGTATGAGGTAATTTTACAAGCTACCATGAAAGAGCCATTTGCTGAATGCCTGCCTTGTGTCAGGCACTTGCTGATGGGTTAATGTGCCTCACCTCACTTAAATCTTAAGACAGCTTTAGGGGGAAGGAGAAATGAAAAAGCAAAAGCAAGTTGTCTTTCCACCATCACCAAAGGAAACTGCTGGCCAAGACGTAATTGAACTTTGTGTGTAACAGCCCCAAATGGAGTCCTTATGTCTGGTTCTGGGGTGCAGAAACTGTTTCAGATACAAACATTTTAGAAAAGGTTTTATAAGTATAAGGTGAAGCATTTCAAAACTATGTGGATAGGTATTGTAAGTGGAGGTTTGGATTGGTTTCCTGCCAGACGTGCACCAGTCACATGGGAAGGATAGTTTCTTTGACTTACAGTGTTATATGCCATGGGTTCCGTGCTCCACACTGTTTGAATGGCTTCCATATTTCTTTCCTCCACTGACATTTGTAAGCTGGCTAAAAGTGCTGCCAAGTTCTTTCAGTTTAAAATGAACACTTCTGGGTGGTTTATATCCTTCCGCAACTGTTAAAAAAAAAAAAAGACCTATTTCTGTTCTTATAATATTGCCTGATTGAACATATCATGTCTTGTTGGATTACTAACATTTCCTGAACTTCTGTAATTCTGCAAAATTGTTGGCCTCAGGTCTTAAGGTTAAGCTTTAAAAAAATTTAACTCAAATTACTTCCTTTTATTTGTGCTTCTGGTGCTTGCTCTATGAGGCAAACCTTTCCTTTTTTTTTTTTTTTAATCCATGGAGTCTTGAAATGCTGAGGAGATTCTTGTTAATTAAAAAATGACACTGAGCCAATATCTAATTGAAGAATCCCCTAAAACCTTTTCCTTAACAGAATATACACCTCTAATTTTAGAGAATGAGCAGACCAAGGAATACTAGAGAGCTAGTTTTAGAAGCAGGGAGATGAGAGCAGATGAGAGTGGGTACCTCTGAAATATCTGAATTCCTGCATGCTGGGGGTGGGGGGGTACGCTTGTAAAAGGCTCCACCCTTACTGGTGCTGGTGATTGTATCTCCGTATTTTAGAAGATATTACAAGGTAATGGAGATTGTATCAAGTACTCACTGCCATTCTCTCTCAGGGAATTTGAGAATTTTATACAAAAGCACATTTTGGCATCTTAACCCAAAGGGGTGAACACCTTGTTAATTAGGCATTCTTGGTGTGTGTGCAGGTTTAATTCAAGAACTCTGCTTTTTGTTGCTATTTGCTAAGAGCTCTGTAAGGCTTTAGTCAACTCTTAATCTTAGTGAAGCTATTGCTGAAAGAATGAAGCATTATTAATAATAATGCCATACATTTATGTATGAAAGGGCTTTAAAGTTCACAGAGAACTTTCACATAGATTATCTTTCTGCGCATCTCAGCAGCACTGTGAATTAGGTGTGGCACGTATTATTAACACTTTTATTATATAGTAAATCTAGAATCAGACAAAATATGTGACCAGCCCAAGACTGGTATTTTTTTTTTAAATTTTTAAATGTGTTCTAAAGGAGGCAGAGAGAGAATGAAACACACACACACCCCACTGCCAACAATAAAAGCTTTTTTTTTTTTTTTTTTACAAAAGACCGTGTATGCCCTGCGTTCCCTCCTATCAACTGTGATGGTCTGGCAGTGTTAATTCCCGCACAGAAACAGATTGGTTATTAGTGTGATATAAAAGAAGGCTGCTTAGGGGACCATGTAACTGAGGCCCTGAAGATGGAGAGGGCTTTTGAAATCTATGGCTTTGCATCTCTGACAGAGTGGGTGGAAGCTCGCTCTTTTAGCCGGTTTCACTTTCCCCTCCCTCCCTTCCCCACCCCCACATCTAATAGATGATTAAGACTGCCGGTTCAGCTGCTTTCTTTTAAATCTAGGGCTACCCTAAAACTCTTGCGCAGCCCCAATTCAGATCCCCACCACCTTTCATCTCGCTGGTGATGGGCTTTGGTGCCAGTCTTCTTGCCTCTTGGTCACGTCACCTTTCACATGCTGTAAAAGCTTAAGGCCCTTTCAGAGCTCAACAGTTTCCATGGGATATAGTTCATACTGCTCAGTCTGATATGTAACACTGCAGATCCTGACCTCAGCCCACCCCTCCACTTTCATTTTGCAGCCTCGGCGGTAGTTTTCCTGCACCTTAGTGAGGCCCTTAGTCTTCTTCTGTGCCTTTGTTCCAGCCATCGGCTGTTTGGAATGCCCCTCCCCTCTGAGCAGCTGAACATCCTTGCCCAGGTGCTGAATTAGTATAGGTTCTTTAAAATTTGGCAGTCTTCTTTCTTTTTTCCTTTGGGAAGTCTTTTCTAAACTCCCCTTCCTGGTGAAGTTGGCCACATGCATCCTGTGCCACATAGCATCTTCTCCAGAGCTCCATTGTGAAACTTCAAGTTGATTGGGAGCTTTCCGAGGACAGGGTCTGAGTCTTAACACCTGGCAGCACTGGGCTTGACACCCTTGCAGGGGGATTACAGTCAACATGGATTGGCTCAGTGTTTGACTCCACGTCATAATGACCTCAGCTACACACTCGGGAGTGTTTGGCCACAACACAAGTCAGTCTGCTAGCTACCCACAGATACCACTAATTAGGAGTGATATTGGCATGGTCTAGAATTTGCAAAAAATGTTTTCTCTGTCAAAGGACCATTTTCCTAATAATTAGGAATCTGTAATAAAGGAGAACAAAAATTTTCTCTTTTCTTTTCATACATGAATAAGGTCAGATGTGTAGACTGCAGATAATAGAGTTGAGTTCCACATGAACGTGGATTTGTGTGTTTGCTGCACTGAAACAATGTAGAGTTTTGTTACTTGCCAAATACAGGATAGTCAAAATAGTCTGCTGCATTAAATTGGGAGCACTTTTTGGTGGTATTTGTGAATAGTCTCTATATTTGGGCTTCAAAAAATTCCTCTTTGTAGTTGCTAATATACAGGAAATAATTTCTAGGGTTTGGAAGAAATGCTGCTGAGGAAAACATTTTTCATGTGTAGGGTTTTGGTTTCCACACGCACATACCAAGTGGTGATTCCTGCATTGTATTGAATTGGGATGGTCTTTCAGCCTGCTTTTAGCAGTTGGAAGGTGCCTGTTTTCTGCTACCTATAAAATATTTACTCATCCATGTCGGTACCTTTTAAAGTAGAAATTAAGAATTAGTTTTTCATAGCTTTTTGTGTATGAGGATAGGTACAATCCATAGAATTTGTGTTTATAAGGTATAGGAAAAAAGTAATATTTCTTCTGTTTTGTTTTAAAATTCTTTAAAAATTTTACAGTCACATTTCTTGATCATTTATGCCATTTGGACCATAAGAAAGTGAAATTTGGAAAAGGTCAAGTTTTAAAAAATATAATTAATTTTATAATTCATTTTAAGAAGAATTCTAGAATGAGCATATTATATAACATAGTCAGTAATGTGGCTAAAATGGATATTTGAATTGACTGAATTTTAGTTTTGTGATAGATATTTGAAAAATGAGAATGATTCTAAATATTCACACATCAATCAAAATTAATTTTTTGTACTGAGTTTATACAACTTTTTGTGAGAAAAATGAAATTAATGTTTTGATTTTCTATATCACTGCTTTTTTATCATAGAATATTGGGAACTGTCCTTTATTCTAGATTGTAATCCATTCCACAAGTATGCAAAATTACTACCATATGGAAGAATTACTTAGTCCTTCCATTTCCTTATTAAGAAGAAAAAATATATATTTTGCTTCTTCACTTGGAGATATCACTAACTATAGTATTCCACTATCATTTTCTATTTGAAAAATAAAATAAATAAAAATAATATTAGTAGTAGAGCCAAGAGTATAATCTTGACTGAGTTTTTTAGTTTTGTTTTGCTTTACTTTTCCATTATATTGCACTGTCTCTCAGATTTCCACACCATAGTCACCCCTGTTATTTGGAAACTTATGGGTGAATATAATGGTCGGCTGTGATTGTTTCTATTTTCTGCATCACTTTGGCTGTCAAAGATACATGCCATGAATAAGTATTAATTGTGCAAGTTCGGAAAAGGCAGTAAAAGTCACTAATCTCATTCTATTCACTTTCTAAGACCAAGTATCCCATTATAATTAAGAAATACCTTGCAACAGTTATGTTGGTTTGATTTCTTTATACGTTACACTGGCTATAGTATTTCTGAAAAAACAAACTAATGAAGAAGGGGTTATTTCAACTGAGTCTAAATAATTATTTGAAAAGGATGTTAACAGCGAATTTAAGAGTTGGCCGGAGGATGGACTATATACCTTTAAATGTTCTTTATGCTCAGGGATCCCCAAATTCCAAAACTACATATGAAGAAACTTAAGAAATGCTGGTGGCCTTGGTTACAGTGTTTTTGTTTGTTGGTTTGTCATAGACTGCCTTTTCAAGGTGTGTCCGATGAACCGATACTCTGCCCAGAAGCAATATTGGAAAGCCAAGCAAGCCAAACAAGGGAACCACACAGAGGCAGCCTTACTGAAGAAATTGCAGGTAAGGGCCAGGCTTCCATTGGTCTGGCTTAGGCTAGACCGACAACAGCAGTAACAAAAGATGCATTAGTAGCTTTCTAGCTTTGTGATTTCACCCAATACACAGAGATTTAGAATAGATGTAGCAACACATTGAAAATGGAAGGGAGGTTTAAGTTATAGTGTGTGAACACTTTTTTCCTGGCATGTAGGTAACACATTTCAGCTGCTATTTTTTAGGGTGTGCCAGACTAATTCAAAGCTTCACGTCAAACTAAAGATGAACTCAGAATCTCTGTAGGAATATTAAATCCGGTCATATTTTACTTGACATAGTACTTAATTTTTTTTTTTCCTGAAAGACAGTGGGAAAGAAATAATTGAAAGACTATTGTTTCTGGTTTCGCTGAGTGTAAATTTGATAGAACTTAATTTTGTATCATTAAAATTCCTGTTACTTTTAGAATTGAAACTGTATTTTGAGACTTTTGAAATTCCCTTACTATATAGGGGTTGGTTTTTCTAGTAACAATTCTTAATTGCTTAAGACCAAAGAGCTTAATACTTTTCTGAAATTTCTGACAAAAATGGGCTCAAGGCATTTTTGACTATTTCAGAATAAATTGAGAAATTATCACACTATATGGTACTCCTTTATTTAATTATCTCCCCCTTCCTCTCCCTCTTCCCAAGCACTGAGTTGAGCAATCAGCCAATTTTATTCATAGTTATGTTCTTTATTTCTTAAAAAAAATATTTTTGTTATTGTACTCTGTTTACTATGTTTCCACACTGAATATTTGATAATCATCTTATAGCATGCTGCAGAACTGGAACAAAAACAAAATGAATCAGAGAATAAGAAACTGTTGGGAGAAATTGTGAAATACAGTAATGTTATACAGGTAAGTTTGTGTTTATTTTCTCTTAAAAGAGATGAATATTTTATGGGTAATTTGCCAAATTACCTCTGTGAGTAGGAATGCCAAACTGCATTAAAATTTTTGGATACAATAAATAGTTCGTTCTTTAGTGGGAATTATTTCTTAAAAGAGATGAATATTTTATGGGTAATTTGCCAAATTACCTCTGTGAGTAGAAATGCCAAACTGCATTAAAATTTTTGGATACAATAAATAGTTCGTTCTTTAGTGGGAATTATAGATACCGTTATGTATTCAGTTGATATTCAATGCACTATTCTACATTTTTAAGAATAAGTCTGATGTATGCACGTGAAGAAGTGATCTTATCTGGATTTATGTTCAAGTTATTTATTCTATCAAAAGGAAGAAGGTGAGGAACCAATTTCTAAAGGCCTATAATAAAATAGTCCTTTAGATTAATGGGACTAATGTTTAACATATGGAACGTTATCTTCTTATTTTGTAGAGAGAGGAAAGTTTTCAAATTATACTTTCAGATGGAAATTTTCCTTGAGTTGTTATTATTCTGTTTTAGCTAGCATGCACACTCTGATTTATCTCAGCTGCATTCCTTTCTTGTGCTTCATTTATATCTTTTTAGCTTTTTACTTGGTTATTTGTTAATATATACCCCACCTTGTTCCAGAAAGAATGTAAGGCATTTCCAAAATACAAACCACATAACAAGATAAAATAGAAATAAGTAAGGCAATTGGGTCAGGAAAAATAATGGTTGGACAATTAAGCTGAAGTTAGGGGAGAGGCATGTTTCTAAAAACCATGTTGCAAAGTCTGGTAGACTTTGGCTCAAAGCCTTTCTGTTTTCCCCTTAGCCATAAGGGAAGCATAGTATGTTACAGCATTGGCATAGGAGGTCTATAACATAGAGCCAAATCAGAGGGCTAGAAGCACAACTGTTCCCAGGAATAAGACCAGGGAAGTGCTTCTCCTAGGAGTGCTCATAAAGAGGACACTGTTTAATATAGTAAACAATAGGCTTAACAACTTCCTTACAGAAAAGATTACAATGAAGTGTTTCATAGAGATGTTTTTAAAAATAATATCCCCTGATATTCTGTTATTGGCAATGACAAAATTCCAGAGTACAGGGCAGTCAAAGCAGTTCTCTGATGGGATAAGATGAGAAAGCCTGGTCTATAGCCCCCTGAATGTGTGACTTAATTTAATGGTACATAATGTGATGCCTGAGGCATGGGTGGGCTACATGTCCCTTGGGCAGTCCTCCATAAACAGAGTTTCTCCAAGTTTTGATTAATATTAAGTGCCGGCAAGTGGAGCTTATGATCCTTGTCAAGTACCTGAAGTGCAAACGTTTGCCTGGTCAGTTTGGGGCTGAGCCATGTGCTTGAGCATGGGGGATCCTAGAGGAGTTTATTGGCAAAATGAGAACAGGGGTATGATAATTAGCTTTTCAAAGAGCTGATTGTTTTTTTTTTTTTCAATGAAAGAACTGCCTTTTTATTGTGAGATAACTTCCTTCTTATATTGTGGGTACTAAAATGACCATTCTTTTTGATGTTATTGAAATCATAGATGGGAATGTTATTTTGTTTTGGTTTTCCTAATAAGTAGAAATAATGTTTTGGAAAGACTTTGTCCATGGAACCCTCAAAATCTGAGAGATGGTGCTTCTGCACTCATCTGAGAAGGGGGTAGGTTCGTCCTCTTGTGGAAGTTGCAGAGTCTATTTAGGATACTCAGCCTGTCCTGCTCCTTACAGAGGAAGAATTTGAGTGATCAGTGGGCAGGAATGGTTAATCATACTAAGCAGTTTGGTGCATTATTTGCGTTTCTTGGTTTTTCTTTAGCGTATTCTGTTTTTGTGTTTGTGCAGGCATTGGGAAAGGATGTGATTTGGGGGAAATTCTAGGTCTCCTTTAGAAAGCCTGGTTTTATTCTATTATTAATCAGTAAGTGAAAATCATTCAGACGTGTTCCCTGGTTTATTTTCCTCATGTCCCCACATCATTATGAAGTAGAATTGGGGGTGGAGTTGAGGAGGAACCCTAAAAAGCCAACTTGGAAAGATGGTGCTTGTGGAGTGTGAAAACAGCTCCTTTGTTTAATGTCCACCTCAAGCTGTGTTACGTGGATAACACGATATATGTATGAACATATAAATGTAACTAACAGAGGAGACCAAAAAATAAGGTGGTAATCTATGTCATTTTCCTACAGCTGCTGCATATAAAAAGCAACAAATATCTGACTGTCAACAAGAGATTACCTGCTTTACTGGAGAAGAATGCCATGCGCGTGTCCTTGGATGCTGCAGGAAATGAAGGGTCTTGGTTTTATATTCATCCCTTTTGGAAGCTGAGAAGCGAGGGAGACAATGTATGTAAATTAATTAAATATAATTAAGAGGGAAACAGTGGGTTCATAAAGAAAGTAGTTCTTAATACATAAGAGAATCCAGAAAGTACAAAGAAAGGAAATGTAGTTTTCAAGCAACACATTATTTTTATGTTAGTATCTTTACTAGGTCAAATGCATTTATTTGTAGTACAAATTGTGCTCAGGAATTATAAAAAAATAAAGTTTGGATTAATTTAAAATCATCTTTCAGCTAGAGTTTGTGTGAAAGAACTTAAGCACCCTCAACATTGGCTGTCTTTTAAAAGAGAGGCAGGATTGACTTTCTTGTCTAATCACAAGAGAGCGTAGTTGTAAGGAAAAAGAGCTGTACAAGTATTTAGGAAATGACAGCTGCTCCTTTGAATTAATAGAGTAACACCTTGAATTGTGACAATATTCCATTTACTGGCTCTGTGTCCAGCTGCTTACAGTTTATACGTCTTAATAGATATGTAATGTACGAGGAACTGTAAGTTGGCATCTGCTTGTGTATGACAACAATATTTAAAATACCTTTTGGAATATGTGTGCATTGTCATGTGAATTTTACTAGTTGCTAAAATATTTTCTGCTTCTTTCTAGAGCTGAGAAAAAATTATGTGAAATGATTGAATAGGATTATAGTTTGCAATTTTTATGTGTAATAAATAAAGTATTGGGTGACAGTCCCTATCACATAGGAGATGCTTAGGAAATGCTGGCTGACACTGAACACTGAATATTTTGTAATTAGAACACCTTACAAACATTGGGGCAGGTGACCAAAAGTTGAGAGTTTTAAAAATTAACATTATAATTCAAAGCAATATAAAAATATAATTTTCTGACGGTTTTCTCAATCAATACTTTGATTACATTTTTAATGTGTCTTGGATATTTCTTGTCTTAGAAATGTCTTCTTTTTATGGTGAATCTATTTTTCCAGTGAATTTTGAAGTACAAATTCAATTCCACAAGATGCAAGCTTCATGATTTAATTTGGTTAGTAAATTATCTGGTGATGTCTTCCTTAGGTAAGGTTGGGGAGAAGCATGGCATGCAGGAATGTAATGCACTTTGAGTCTTGTGTTGGATTTCTTAAAAAAATGAGTCCTTTTTTTTTCTTTTAGCATCAAGTGATGTGTGCTGTGAGCATGATACATATTTTAATTTCAGTAGGTAGTTAATTACAATCAACTCTCAATTATTCAGGGACTGATTATACAGTTTGTGAACAAACTATGCCTTTCTTGTAATGCTTTTCCCCTCTCCAGCCCCCCACTGAGTAGTGTCCCTGTCTGTAGGTGGTCCTGAAAATTAAACGTCACAACAAGCAAAACTAGAACTCAGGCTCTGAAGGAATGTGATAAATGAAATTATTGGATAAATTGGGGCCTTTACATTAACTGTGGATTTTATTTATTCATTCTACCTATTCCTTTCCCTTCTTCTAAATCACTATACAGAGTCGATAGAGAGTTGAATGTAATGAACTATTTGAAATAATTAATTGTAGTGGAAAAACAAAACAAAACAAAATCCAGCACCCAAACACTCGATCTTGGTGAAAATGGATGACGTAGTTGTTGAGTGCAATACAGCAGTTCTCCTTGTCTAGATGTGTCCATAAAGCATGGCTGAAACAACCTTCCACATTGCTTTTTGCTGAAACAGCGCGCTGTGTTCACTTGCCACTGTGTAGCTTTTGTATGTGATTAAGGTTGCTGTGAAAGCATAAGCACACCCACAGCTTGATACCGGCCACATAAATAATTGTATTGTAATGCTCATTTCCTTCCTAGGAGCAGGAGACATTTTTCTAAAATATATACCCTACTGTGTTTTGTTGAAGGCGATTGCAAATACTGTCACTTCATAGCAAGTGGTTCAGTTATCACTGATTTTCTTTAAAAGCATGTTAAATGAAGAAGAGGAATTGCAATGTTTGCTATAAAATTATATTTTACTATTTAGCAATTAGTTAAGTTATCATTTAGGTTGTAAGAATCCAACAAGATGTTCTGTGACCCAAATTAAATGGACGAATGAGGCTGATGGTAGTCTGAGGAGAAAGGTGCTCATATCCTCAAAAATCAGTGGTTCCTACCATGTAGGAGCATCTTTATGATACAGCTTATAGAGTTGTGGGATGGATGGTTTTGGTGGAAAAACAGATCCATGGATCCCTCAACTTTCAAGTGTATAGAAAGCCCTTGCTTGCTGTTGAACTGTTAGAAGCCACTAGGACAACCATGAGCAGAGAATATAAATCTTCCATTTTCAATTATCTTTCTGTGATTGTGTAGTTTATTTTTTCATTTTCAATTTTGATCTAAGAAGACATAGGTTCTTTGCCTTGATAGTAGATTTTAGAAGTGAGAAAAGGCCAGATATTCTTGAAATCGAGAGAAAATTTTGATTCTTAGGGAAGGAGACTTCAAATCGCAAGTAGGGTTTGCTAATTTAAAAAAAATATATGCCTTGAATTTCTAGCAGAGGTGGGACTAGAACTCTGGTGTTTTGATTCCTATTGTGATGTTCTTTTCACCATCCCAGGTGCCACTTCAAAGGAGGGGTAGCTTTTCATGGCATCATGTAGCTCTTCATTTTCAGCTATATGCCTTGAATTTCTAGCAGAGGTGGGACTAGAACTCTGGTGTTTTGATTCCTATTGTGATGTTCTTTTCACCATCCAGGTGCCACTTCAAAGGAGGGGTAGCTTTTCATGGCATCATGTAGCTCTTCATTTTCAGCACAACTCCAGCTTCAGTCTTACATGGCTTTTACATAGAGTCAACAGAAGTGCTTTTGGAATGCCAATTATTTTAAAAAGAGTTGTTTGTGCACTAGAGCTAATGTGATGACTGTTTCTAGGATCTGTCAGAAAATGACTTCTCCCTCAAGTTCTGTATTAAATAATAAAGCTTCCCAGAAAGCATCTGACTCCCTCAGTGGATCAGGCCCCGAGTTGCACTATATTACTAAGTTCCATATTTGCTAAGTTGTCTAATTAATTGCAAATTCCCTGAGAATACAGACTATTTCTTACATTTTTGTTTTCTTCCTGGCACCACTTACTGGTTTTTTTTTTCTTTGTAATTTCACGATTGTCATCTTGTCCATTTCATTTGCAAGTTTTATTCAGCTTGGTTAGTCAAGGTACCATTGTCAAGATCATGATGAAGGACCTAGAAATTAGTGGTTCATGTTCTGTTTTACTTGTGAAAACAATTCTCATAAACCCTTCCTTGGAAGCTGTTTCATGGGTATCAAAGAATATTTTGGCTCTATGGCTGGTCTCTTTAAAATGTGTAAGACTTTGCGGGTGGTGTTTTGAAGTAAATATGACATAGATATTGACCCAAAGCTTACAGACAACTGTAGTAAAACAGTAAGTCTTAGGGCAGTGCATATAGGTGCAACCAAAAGTATTCTTTGAATTGGAAGGACATAGCTAAAATATGTTGTTGTACTTAACAACTTAATTGGCTAGTATTTATATGGTGCTGAAGAGAACAAAACAGTAAGTCAAATCTAATTGTTCTTTAAGAAATTAGAAGACCCGATGCAGCACTGGCAAAATATGGTATATATCAAGCTCCCAGTAATTTACAGTACGGATGACTACTCAGTCTGCACATGACTCTGCAACTTGGAGCTACCTTGTTGTCATGTACAATAAAAAATGAGGTTTTTTTTGGGGGGGTTGGAAATATGTGTATGTCATGTTGACTTTCATTTGTTTTTGTTTCAATTTAATTTTTTAACAGAGGTACCAATTCATGGTTCAAAGAGAAAACAATGTAAAGAAATATTGTGAAAGCATCTTTCATACCCTTTTTTCCATCCATCCAGTTCCTGCTTCATTCTTCTACAATGAACCATTGGAGAGAGTTCTTTACTCCTATTCCTGCTCTCTCAAGCTTACACAAAACACAGCATACTACATGCCTTGCTCTCCCTTCATCTTTTCACTTAACACTGTTTCTTGATACATAGAGAGCTTCTATGATGAGTCCTTGTGATTACCAGCATCGGATTTTTTAAGGACTTAAAAGGTAGGGTGAATAATAGATACCAGCCCTATAAACAGTAGAAGTTATTTCTGCAAACCAAAGAACAACATTCCTTTTTTTGATTAATGAGC
>NW_007731210.1:45618-77221 GCF_000696425.1 Galeopterus variegatus
TTTTTTTGATTAATGAGCTTGAGGCTTTATTGTATTTGATCTTCAGATATAGTTTGTGACAATAGTACCATATGTGAATGTAAATTCCTCTATGTAATCCATACAAGCTTATCTGATATTGCAAATATGAAATTATATTCCTTAAAGTTTTCATTTAGGTTAATATACATTGACAAGTTCTGTTTATTCTGATTGAACAAGTCCTCTTTTTTTTTTCGGTTATCTATCAACCTAATCTATTCTAATATTTAATTGGTATGAAATGTGCAGAGGGAGGATTTTGGGTCTCAGTGATGTTCAGTTTTCTCAGCCCCATTTATTAACAAGGCGGTCTTTTCCCCAGTTTATGTTTTTGGTTGCTTTGTTGAAGATTAGTTGGCTGTAGGTGTATGGGCTGATTTATTGGTTCTCTGTTCTGTTCCACTGTTGTGTGTCTGTTTTTATGCCATCATTTCTGAGAAGGTGAACAATTCTATAATTGAGAATGAGGATACCACAATAATACGTCTTCTAAAGAAATTTTGCAACATAGGTAACTTTAATAACTAAAATTAAACTGTTCATTATTATCATTAAGAAAAGGTAAATTCCTCACAGTTTGAGGTATCAATGAAAATACAGTAGATGTTGCTATAATAGCATAAATAAAAGGTCAACTTACACTTAGTTCTCTCAAACACTTTCCCAAACCTATTTTAGTTTTTATTTAAAAATGAACACCAGGTTTAAGAAGAAATATTAGTTTTGGATGTTTAAGGTAAGAGTGAACCAGATGCCCAAGGCCCAAACAAAAAAATATTTCTACAAGGTCAGACCTAATCCTGCATTTCCTGAATCCAGATGTCATTAGAATGTTTAATGCATATCTGAGATTATGGGAAGATCAAATTTACCAGATTTGTCTCTCATTGCAGAGGTAATACAAATGTATGACATTTTCTTCTTTGCCTTGAAGTAGTTCTAATATTTGGGTAGGGTGTGTGAGTGTGTGTGTGTGTGTGTGTGTGTGTGTGTGTGTGTGTGTGTATGGGCAGATGCATTTACTCTCTGTATCTGCTGTGCTTGGAGCAGAAGACCTCATTCGGAGGGATAGTAGCCTACTTATGGACTTTAAGAAATCTCTAACTAAAATGGGAGACTAACAAAAAGGTCTACACTAGCTTTATGAATCTAGACTGTTAGGCACTATGGGGCATCATTATATAATCATTTATTAGAAGATATTTTACCTCAAAGAAAAAAAAAGAGTTGAACTAAAATTTGTATGAAGGATAAAAAGAGCAGGTGTCGGGTCAATAATGAGGACTCCTGTGCAGTTACTTTTAGCTTAAAATATAGCACCAAAGATCAATGCAGTGTCTCAATTGCAATTCATTTCTGCTTCCTAGATTGTTGTAGGAGATAAAGTTGTTTTGATGCCGGTGAATGCAGGACAGCCACTACATGCCAGCAATATAGAGCTTCTTGATAACCCAGGGTGTAAAGAGGTATGTTCAAGAGGAAAGGGAATGAATTTGTTGATTTTCTCAGAGAGAGAGAGAGAGAGAGAGAGAGAGAAAGTCATATCATTTATTTCATTGTTTTCATGAGCATAAACCAGTTATTCTAATTAATATTCCTACGTGTAGATAGTGATTAGTTATTCTGTTTTTGGATGGATTTTTTAAGATACTTGGATTAAGCTACATAACTCATTTTCCAAAGTTTTCTTTTTTCTCCCTTTTACTAGTTAAAGTAATAATTTCTGGTACAGAATGGAATCCATAGTCTTATAACTCTTCACATTTCTTCATTGATAGGTGAATGCTGTTAATTGCAACACTAGCTGGAAAATCACTTTATTCATGAAATATAGTTCCTATCGAGAGGATGTATTAAAAGGAGTAAGTATGTGCTACATAGAACATTTGCTAGAAGAAATTAAGGTAGTCTTACTGAAATTCTGGAGGCAAAACCTGTGTATTCATTGTTGTTCATAATTTAGAATGTGACTACAAACCTTAATACTTACAATGAAAGTTTTACTGAGCCCCTCCCACAATATTTTGAAATGTATAAATAATCATTAAAAGCCAAGTAGCTAGCAGAAGGGCCCAGAGTACCATAACCAGAAAGAAACACCTGCTTCTCATGTCTATTGTTCAGACGGTTGTTTGAAAATCAGTGTTTCTTGACCTGTTTTTTCTAGGGTGACGTTGTTAGACTGTTTCATGCGGAACAAGAGAAGTTTCTCACTTGTGATGAATACGAGAAAAAGCAGCACATTTTCCTTCGTACAACCTTACGCCAATCAGCAACTTCTGCTACTAGTTCTAAAGCACTCTGGGAAATAGAGGTGTGTAAATTTTTTTTTTTTTGCTTTTAATGAATATTTAGATAAAAAAGATAAAATTCACTAGATTGGTTGTTTTATTGTTATAGGCCTCATTTAGGTTAGACCCATAAAACAGAATAATTTTTGTGTCCCAACTTGTACTCCTTCATTGCTAGGACCAAATTGAAAGGACACTGCTTCCTTCACCTGCCTTCTCTGGGGTCTCTCATTCATTCTCTCTCTCTCTCTCTCTCACACACACACACACGCACACACACGCACGCATAATTAATATTGGCATATATATATTTTTACTTTTAAAAAATCCATTCTGAGATGTTGTCAAGACTAATCAGACTGACAGACATGTGCCTCAAGTGGCATTGGGGTTCAGATGAGCCGGACAACTCACTTTAAGTGAAGATAGATACCAGAACTACACAATCACTGAGGAAAACATTTATTTCTCTTGGTGATGCCATTTCTTTTGGAATAAGGAGATCTAAAGTTATTCATTCTTTAAAAAGCATTTCTTAAATATGGAAATTTGGCAAAGTAAGAAAATGTGAGGTATAGATTTTTCTTTAAATGGCCTTTCTATGTAGTGGAAGAGATAAAACATACACAATTGCNACTTCTGCTACTAGTTCTAAAGCACTCTGGGAAATAGAGGTGTGTAAATTTTTTTTTTTTTGCTTTTAATGAATATTTAGATAAAAAAGATAAAATTCACTAGATTGGTTGTTTTATTGTTATAGGCCTCATTTAGGTTAGACCCATAAAACAGAATAATTTTTGTGTCCCAACTTGTACTCCTTCATTGCTAGGACCAAATTGAAAGGACACTGCTTCCTTCACCTGCCTTCTCTGGGGTCTCTCATTCATTCTCTCTCTCTCTCTCTCTCACACACACACACACGCACACACACGCACGCATAATTAATATTGGCATATATATATTTTTACTTTTAAAAAATCCATTCTGAGATGTTGTCAAGACTAATCAGACTGACAGACATGTGCCTCAAGTGGCATTGGGGTTCAGATGAGCCGGACAACTCACTTTAAGTGAAGATAGATACCAGAACTACACAATCACTGAGGAAAACATTTATTTCTCTTGGTGATGCCATTTCTTTTGGAATAAGGAGATCTAAAGTTATTCATTCTTTAAAAAGCATTTCTTAAATATGGAAATTTGGCAAAGTAAGAAAATGTGAGGAGATCTAAAGTTATTCATTCTTTAAAAAGCATTTCTTAAATATGGAAATTTGGCAAAGTAACTAAGAAAATGTGAAGTATAGATTTTTCTTTAAATGGCCTTTCTATGTAGTGGAAGAGATAAAACATACACAATTGCCTATGAACAAGCCAGCATCTGATAGATTCCATCTTGATTTAATGGATGTGTAAGCCTGGAACGGTGGTCTCAACTATTTTGAACACATCACCCCCTGCCCCCTTTAGAGCATTTATTGTGACACTTCCTTTAATATCCCAAAATGAGATTTGTAGGTAATATTATTTATATATTGTCACTAAAAAGTAATATAATGCTCAAATTCTAATACTTAGAAGAAATAAAAGGGAAATGCTTTATAATAAAATAATATGTATTTCAACATGTAAATGACTACTCTAGAAGATTTATACGTATCTTTGATGGAAATTGAGTTGATAGGGTATTGAGAAGGTCTGGGGAAAGCAACCAGTGCCAAAGCTGATCGCACACAAGGCTGCATGGAACCCTTCCCAGAAGTCTACCTCACCTATCACAGTAAGACTGAAAAATAACAGGCAACCGAAAATAAATACATAATTAAAACATACATTTTCACACCATAGATTTCTCATCATCATGCTCCAAAAACTTAAAGAATATATAGTGATAATGTGAGATATTATTTAAAAATCTTATTAATGAAATGCAGTGAGTTCCCTATATTTCATATATCTCTGCCCATTTAATGTTTCTAAATTCAGATTCTGTCTGTTAAAAGGAGTTTTGAAAATTCACTCTTATATTTGCTTTTAGTTTTATAGCTGTTGCTGTAACTGTACCACTGCACTGAAACCCTTTCCATCAAAATGCATAGTTGGAAATGCTATTACACATCGAACAGTCAGAAAAGAGAGTGAATAAATTATTTAACAATTTTGAGAGAATGGCTTTACTTCATTTAAGCTTCTCTCTCCATAGTGAATTTCTCTTAAATTACTGGACCTTTCATATAATTTGAAGTAAAAATGCTTTTGTATGATTATGTGCTAAAGTATTACCAATTTGTATTTGTGGTAGGTCTATTTCCATGGATTTGAAAGATGCAGGCTGCGGGGAATTTCTCTGTTGAGTGCTGTAACAGTCAGGAAGCCTGAGCATGCTAAGTTAGCATGAGCATCAGGTGTTTCAAGCAAGGAGGTATTTAATATAGGAAATTAGGTTTGACATTATTCGAAGGGCTGGAGGAGGAAAACTGGGGTGGAGCACCTGGGCTTATCTGACAATCTGGCACTACTAGAAGCCACTACCACCATCCTCTGAGTCTGCAGCCTCTCCTTGTGTGCTGCGGGGTCCTCATCTACTCCCTCCCACCCTCACAGGAGCCTGCACTATCAGCTGCCACCACTGTTACTAGAGACCAAAGAGGAGCCTCTCTTCTACCATTCAGAACCCTGCTGGGTGAGGCTTTCAGCTCCTGTGACACAGGGAGCACTTAGAAGGGTGGGGATGGTCCTGGGCTACATGCACTATCTAGCACAAGCTGGACTTCCCTGTGAATTGCAGGACATATAGTATCTGGGACACTGCCCATTAACTGCGAAAAGCATCTCTCCATAGTCATCATAGTAAATGAAAACACGCTTTTTTCCAGGTTCCCAAAATGTCCCCTCTGGGAACTGTACTGCCATTGCTAGACCTACTAGTGTACAGTATAGGATCGGAGTTTTTAGTCTGGGTTCCACGGTAAGCTTCAGGTTAACTCCTAGCTCTGTGTATTTTATATACAAAATGTGTGTGCATGTACACATGTGTGCATGTGTGTGTATGTGAGACAAACAATAGATTTTATCACATATCTCTGCCTTTACCAAAGGAGTTCAAACATTGATAGTTCACAGTGGCTGTTGTGCTTAGCAAAGGATCGGTGGAAGAAGTTTGATATGAGAACTAAGCCTTGAGGAATGGGTGGGTATTTGGTCACAGAGGGAGTGTTTTGTAAGCAGTCATGCACTTTGAAGTATTTTCATAATTGTTGTCTTATTTAAGCTTCGAAGTCGGGGAAGACTGACAAGCTGGAGTCTAGCCAAAGGTGTTAGGAAGTTAGATATGTTAGCACACAGAGTGCGAGGCTGCGGTGGGAGCTAACGGGTGGTCAGTACTGACAAAAGGAAGGCAATCTGTTCAGGGAGAATAGTGACAAGTTATCCTAGCACCCTGATATGCCTTATGATATTTAATCTTCACTACAATCCTGGGAATTAATCCCATCTTGTACACGAAGAAACAAGGCTTGGAGATGTTAAATTACTTGCTGTGATCATACCACAGCATTTGGTGGAGCTGGGACTCCAATATAGTGTCTGAGTGCAAAATCGGAGCTTCTCTACTGCACTGTACAACCTGTCATAACCCGTTGTGGGTTCTACTCTTTCATTCCTGGTGAGCCTAGAGGCCAGCACCTGGGGCAAGCCCAGTTCAGGTAGCAGAGGACATGGTGTTAAGAAAAAGCATACATGGAAAGGGCCGAGAATTACATTAGTTTAGACCTCCAAGCCCTGGCATTTGTGGTTCTCTGCATGGAATGATCCCTTCCAGTCTCCGACACGGTTGCCTCATTCTCGTCCTCCAGGTTTCATTTCTCATGTCACCTCCCAGTGGCCCATGCTGACTGCCATATCCAAAGTAGCTTTCCCTAGTTGCTCAGTCATGCACTCTGTTTTCTTTCTGGCATTTGTCAAATCCTATTTCCCTGCTAGTTCTCTCTCTTCCCCATTAGAATGAAAGCTCTAGCCTTGTCCACTGCTGTGTCCCGATGGCCTTGAAGACTACCTGGCACATAGTAGGCTCTTAATACAATCTGTTGAATCAATGTTTGAATGTCAAATGTGAGGAAATGCCACAGTATTTCCAGTTTTGGCCTTGGAAACATGTCGTTGGGAGTAAGGCTGTGTTTGCAGATGTTAAGCATGAATGTCACATGTGTACAGTGAGTTAACAACTGTTACAATATGTCTCTTGCTCATTTATGGGGGATTTTGTTTTCTGTCTCATTGTGCTCTCATGAAAGCATATATTCAATTTGACAAGCCAGCATTAACAGGAGGGCACTCATGTAAACTGTTGGCATTTGCTTGCCAGGAATATCAATATCATTTTGCCATTATTGTCACTGCTCTCTGTCTGCAGGTGGTTCATCATGACCCATGCCGGGGGGGTGCAGGACAATGGAACAGCTTGTTCAGATTTAAACATCTTGCAACTGGGAACTATTTAGCTGCAGAGGTAAGACTAATGGATATAGTGCTATTAAGTCTGTGACTCTGAAACAGTGAAAAAGGCAGTTGAATTCTCAAAAAGATGTTGTCTTTGCAGGAATAGTCATTATATAAATTTGATTATTGCTTATGATGATCTGGATTGGCATATATATTATCCTTAGATTATAAATATAAGTCAGAATCTTAAAATAAAACCTTAAATCAGCAATAACAACAAAATTCTGTAGTTGGCTTACTATAAGGTCAACTGAAATGAAGCATCTGATCGGCATATGTATGTGATTTGTTCTAAAATTTTCCATTTAGCATTCACCCTTTCAGAATGTCTGCACTGGTGACGTGTTCAGTTCATTGTTGATGTCCTAAGCCTAGACAGCTTCAGGTTTATTTTCGGTGGCTGCTCTTTTGTTGGTGGGTGGCTTTTATTGTTCAAACCATTGGGGAGGAAAGAGTTTTCATCCGGAGACACCGAACTGCCCTAAAACTGTCAATAAAAATGGTAAAAACACATAAAGTCCTTTTCTTTCTCCACTAAAAAATGTTGACAATCAGATAGATATGAAGGGTGGGGAGAAATAACATTATAGAGGTTTTAATAGTTATTTAATTAAGGTTTGGTTATCTAATTTAAAAATAATTTCAAAACTATTCTTTTTTAGATATATGAAAATAGCCATTAATTCTCCTTTCCTCAACTCTGTTTCTCTTTTTCAATTCAGAGTTTCTTCTGAAATTTCAAATCAGAATTTGGTTTTAGAATTTTTGCTATTACTCACCTAACTTTTGGTTTTGGATGTGAGGAAGAGTTAGGAACGAGGTGGGGATGTAGAATTGATGAGGAAAAGGTGTGCGGAATAGAAGCGGGTCCTACAGTTTCTGTGAGCATCTGGCCCCTGTCCACATTAGCACCCGATCCCGTTACCCTTGTCCTCCTACTAATCTGTGATAATCTTCCTGTAGTACCCACTGCCCGACCTATTGTACATTTTATTTATTGACTGTCTCTGCCAGTGGAATGTATGCTCTCTGAAGGCAGGAATTTCTTTCCCATCACCACTGTGTCCCCTGCACTTAGAACAAGGTCTGGCACTTAGAAAGCATTTGATGAATACTTTTTGAATGAATGGATGAATATAAAGAAGCTATTTAGGCTTCTACGAGATGAGAGGATGGGAAAAGGAGATTTCAGGATTTGTATGTGAGAGAAATTTGGAGTCATATTTGGGCAAATAATCTCTCTAAGCTCCAATTTCCTCCTGTGGGTAATAGGGATAATCTCAATATTTATATAATAAGATTATTAAGAGAATTAAATGAGGTAAAATTCTTGGCAGGAGGTTTGACTCATAGAAAACACCCAGTAAGTGATGCCAACATGATAAATTTTATTATATGATAAATAGGGATTATTCTTACTTTTATAAATATCCAATACATTATTTACTGCTCAAATAAATGAAATATAGCTCTGCAGTTTATGGGCTGTTTATACCATAAGTTCTTTGAAGTAACCCTTTTGAAAAATAACCATTTGGAGCAAAAATCATCAGTAAGATAGAGAATCTTGGCTAAAATAAAAATTAGAAAAGCCTATCTAGGTGTCCTATAAAAGATAAGAAGTTAGGACTAAAATCCTTTTGAATCTTATGTTAGTGGCTTTTTTTCTCTAATTCACTTTTCAATCAGTGGCTTTTTTAGCTACTGACACGCTGTAGAAAACTGACACAGGATGAACATTACTAGTTTTCCTTGTTAATTTCTGTAATTAAAACTTGTATAATTTGATGCATTCAAATGATTAGATTATTAAGAATTAAATTGTTCATTAACTTTGATGAAGATCCAAGACCTCAATGCATAAATGAATTCATTAAAAATTGAAAAATGGAAGGCAATTATTCCCTGAAAAGAATTTGAAAGACTCTTTCATTCTATCTCTAGAGAATGCTGCTTCAAATGCCAGATGCCATTTTGTCCATTGAAGAGTCTGATGTATTTGGGGGACCTTTTCTTTGGCCTTTAATACTATAGGTAACATTTTTTTTTTATAGAAAGGTGAGAGAAGGAGAATTGAACATTAAATCCGTACCTGAAAATTGAAAGCTAGGAATATATTTTCTATCGATTTTAACTAGTACAACAGAATGGGTGCTTCTGTGTAGTATTCTAACATCAAAATACAATCATAGACTCAACTTACCAACATCCATAAGTTGGGGTTTTATATTTCCTATGTCAGCTAAGTTCAGACAAGATCCCAGCACACTCATATGTCTCAGGATGCTTGTCCTCAAAGCTGTGGAAATGACAGAGGTGTGGCCAAATCACAGTGACTGTTGCCACTACAACTTCATAAAAAATAGATTTCCAATTAGGAAATAGGTGATAACTAGCCTCTGACAGCATTGAGAAGCAATGATTATCCATATATCATATTGCCTTGTAAAAATAACCATGTCTTTAATTTCAAAGCATTTCTTATGTCATTGAGATAGGACGGGGGTTCCCAACATTTTGAGTTGCAAGCTCCTAGTGTTATTTGTTTTATTTCACTACACCCTTCTTCTTAGGTGGGAAAAGTCTCCATGGCTTCTATTCATTTTACTTTTTTCAGTTTTTCTCTTTAATTTTTAATAGATATTATTTAAAAAAATAAGACACACATACTGGTATGTCGAAATGCAAGAGATGGACATGATTGTTTTTGAAATTCATAAAAACAGCAAACATCATCTTTAAGATTTTGCACAACCTTTGGTACATGTTTCTTTAGTGCCTGATAAATGCACAGCATGGCAGAGAACGCGGCAGGTACAGCAGAGGAAGCAGAGGACTCAATCTTTGTCCTCAAAGCATTGACCTTCTAGTTTAGAAGATAGCATACCAAAAACGACCCTGGCCACGGGCAAGATCTTGGAGGCCTAATTATGTGTGCAAGTGAAGTTAGGTCAGTGTGAAAGTAGTGAGAGAAGGCTCTCACTTGAGGCGAACTTTTCCCTTGTTCTCAAAGAAAGTCATAGACTTGGACTGGCAGAGAAATAACAGGACAATTCTTGCAGAAGTTGCCAAGGAGACATTCCAGGGACATGGAATGTCCAAATCATATGTAGACAACATAAAAACCAAGTCCTAGCCCAAGGAAGGGGTTGTGAAAGGGACTGCTGAATGACAGATCCCTTTGCTTTAAGATTTTCAGGGAAGGTTTTGGATTTGATCTAATTAGTAGTAGGAATGAAGTTTAAGGAAGTTTATCCTGGTAGCCACCTAGAGACTGGGAAAGAACAGCTATTTGCAAATTTTGGTAGAGATTGGTGACTTCATTAAAAAAATAATTTCCACCCTTGAGCTCCCAGTACAATGTGATAAATACATGATAGCAATATGAATAGTGGCATACTTACAGAGCAGTGCTAAAGTGCAGCCCTTCTTTAGTAGTGGGGGCCAGGGAGGCACAAGGAATGGTCAGCAGGTGTTAGGAGGAGCTGCTTGATGGATGAGTGAGGCAGATGGGAAGAGAGTAAGGGTGTTCAGGTAGTGAGGACAGCTTGGACGCAAGCGTCAGTTGTTGTCACACAACTGGTTTCATATGGCTGATACCTAGGACATGTGAGTTTGGAAGTGTTGCTAGAAGGTGGGAGGGAAATGACGGGGCCAGAAATGTAGTGTAGCCAATCAGTTCAGGCCATTTGTATTAAATTAAGGAGAATGGGCTCTATCTTTAAAGCAGGGAGGAGTACAATAAGTACATTTGTGATTAAAGAAGACCACTCCAGAGTTGTACTGCCTAATATAGTAATTAGCCACATGTTGGCTATGAAATTAAAATTAATATTATTAAAATTAAATAAAATTTAAGTCAGTCTTTCAGACACAAAAGCCACATATCAAGTTGCTCAGTAGCCACACCGTATGGGGTAGAACAGATATGGAACATTTTTATCACCAAAGAGAAAGTTCTAGTGGGCAGCACTGCTCTGGAGCCTTTGTAGAGCAACTAGAAGAGATTGAATTTAGGGGCAGGGAGATCAGGTAGGAGACAGGTATGACACCTTCAAAGAATTTTGTGCACTCGAGCCAAGGGAATGGCATCGGCAATGGCGAGGAGGGAAAAATTGAAGACATTTTCAGGAGACAGAATCAATGGAGTGGCAATCCATTGAATGTTAGGGGTTAAGGAGAAGGAAGATGCTGGCTTTGGAAAACTGGTGATGTCATTCACCAACTTGGGGAAAATGGGAAAAGGTGCCAAGGTGATGAGGGAAATAATCCATCTGATTTTGATTATGTTTGATTGGAGGTGCTTATGAAATGTCCAGGTGAAGGTGCTTAATAGAGAGAGGATCACAACTTCTAGAAGTTTGGGAATTCACCAGGGCTGAAGTAGATTTGAGTTTAAATGGCATGGATAAGATCACCAGGGAGTGTGAAGAGAGTGTGACAAGTTTGAAGATGGAACCATCAGGAGCATCATCTTTCAAGGGTGGGCAGAAGACTGGGAACCTAAGAAGCCAGAGAAGCAACTGGAAAATCAAATGGGCTGAATTACAAATGTCAAGCAAAGGAAGACAGAGTCTCAAAAAGGAGGGAGTGCTACCGAAAAGGTCAGGAACAAAGTCTGTTTACAGCATTTGGCAAGAACACAGTCATTTGTGACTTTATTGAGAGCATTTTTAGTGGAAACCAGAATGCAGGAGTGGAGGAGTGCCCCGGAAGCCAGGAAGCATAGGGAGTGTAGGCTGAGTTTTCACAGCGCGGCCATGAACAGGAAGACAAAGGGGAGGAGATAAAGGGAAAGTAAGAGTCCTCTTAGATGGTTACTATAAAATCTATTAAAAAAATAAGATGGATGAGGATCATACTGTTTTTGCATTAAAAGGAATTACCTAGCAGAAGAGCAGGATATAGCAGGGAATTACTCTCTTGTCTCACAGCTTTTCCTCCCTCAATAGACATGTTTATAATTTAAAATATTACTTTTATTTGCTTTAGGCATTCCTGGTAAATTGGATTATGTAATTCTTGAATTGCCTTTGAGTTTATGATATTCATATTGGCCACCATGGCAAAGAGAAACAAGCATAGCGTGGAAAAAAATCCCATGTAAACCTACAGTCTATCTGAATTTAAGCAAATATTTAACTTCTCTGGACCTGAGTTTCCTTCTGTGTAAAAAAGGTGATAATATATATCACATGGGATTATTCTGGAATTAAAGAAGATAGAGAGTGTAGAGCACCTTGTATGTAAAAGGTATCCGTTCAATAAAGGTTAAGTTCCTTTACTTTCGTGGAGAGGAAGGGGAGAGAAAATGCATAGTAGTGTTTTATTATTATTATCAAGAACTAGTATTTCATTGTAAGTAAAATAACTTAAGGGAGGAAGTATTCGGGGGGCAAAATTTAGTTATTTAATCTGTTTGTCTGGTAAAGATCACCTCCTATGCTTTGACATAGGAAATACTGCCTCATGGAGACATTAAAAATCCTTTCAGTAAAATCTGATGATCTGCCATACAGTTCATATGTCAGCTGCAACACACAAGTAGTCACTTCCATGATTTGTAAAATAGACATTTTGGATGAGATTACTTTTAATCAGTTGGATAGCTAAAAAGACTATTCATGCCATGGATTGTTAGACCATTTAAAAATATGTTGCTTTTATTTTTCTAAGTGTCTACGATAAAATTTTCTTTTTTTTTTTCCTTTTTGTCTTTTTTCGTGACCGGCAACGGATCGCAACCCTCAGTGTTGCGCCTGTACCGGACAGGGACCGGCAACGGGATCGCAACCCTCGGTGTTGCACCCGCACCTCGCTCAGCCAGCGAGCGGCTGGTCTGTATGTGGGATCCGAACCCTCGGCGGGAGTGCCGCTGCACTTCCCAAGCGGCGCACTGTAGCAGTGCGCCACCGGGCCGGCCCCTACAATAAAATTTTCTATATGATAAATAAAGATACTTGAAATAGTTTTCTGTTGTCTATAAATTTTAGTTTTTTGTTTTTTTTTTTTCCCTTTTTGTCTTTTTTACTGACCGGTAACGGGATCGCAACCCTCAGTGTCACGCCCGCACCGCACCCAGCCAGTGAGTGGGAACCGGTCTCCACATGGGATCCGAACCCTCGGCGGGAGCGCCGCTGTGCTCCCAAGCGGCACACTCTCCAGTGCGCCACTGGGCCAGCCCTATAAATTTTAGTTTTACTTAAGTAATTGGAGAATAAATCTGTGGTCTTGTAATACAGTGTAGTTAGAATTCATTGAGCATTTTAGAATTTTAAATGCTTTGATTCTGAATAATGCCACAATTATTCTCTATAAGCCTCTTGAGATATTTCAGAAATCCGCCACTTAGGGAGGAAATGCTTATGGCGTTTCTTTGGACTTGTCACAGTGTATAGTTATGTATGCATTTGTTTATTCTCCTGTGTGTGGTGTTTCTCTACCCAATGACTATATTGTTCCCTATGAGGAAGGCCCCTGCCTGTTTTGCTCACCACTGGACACCTTCTGCCTAGAGCAGTGTCTGACGCTTAATTTGCATTCAGTAAATACTGGATAATTGAATGGATGAATCATAGGGACTATGATTGTTGTTGTAAATCCAATAATTTCACTTTATGGAAAAGGAAATGCAGGCTCAAGAGAGGTGATTTATTTTGCTCAAAGTCAAAAAACAGTATAATGACAGCGTTAGGGCTAAATGCTAAACTTGTACTGCTTCATCTGTGTTAGTGGTTCTCAACTGAGGGTAAGAATTTGGCACAATTTGGCAATGTCTGGAGACATTTTTATTGTCAGAATTGGTGAGAGGGAGCTACTGGTACTTAGTGAGTAGACGCCAGGGATGTAACATCCTTAATGCACAGGACAGCCCCCCACACCCCTAACAAAGAATAATCTTGTCCAAAATGCCAATAAGTGCCAAGGTTGAGAAACCCTGATCATTATTATAAAATGAAACAATCATTTATTGAATGCTTAGTAGGTAGAAACACTATTTTGACTGTGAAGAAAAGATGATTAACACAATATCCTTGTCCTCTAAGAGTTTGCAGTCTAGAGGAGAATTATATTAACTCAATCATTGGGACATTGATATCTCTTTAGCAATTGCTTCCATCCTACATACACAACTGAGATAACTGGTTTTGTATAATGTTTAAATTATTAACATTTGTAGGTGACTATACTAAATCTTACAGTAAGTCTAAACAACTGCAACCTTAAATCTAAGCACAAATGAGAAAAAAATCATCTAAAAACTTAATTACAGGTAGAGTGCCTAAACGTGATACTGTATTTTAACCAGCACTTAACTAGGGGTTAAGTTATTCAGAAAAATGTAATAAATAAGCCTATTGTTTGTGTAGAAGAGAAGGAGTCACTATCCAAAGGAAATTAGACCATTTCATATGCTGGAGATTCTGTAGACAGAGACAAAACACATACATTGCAAGCAGGTTAAGAATAGCACTATTGTGTGTATGGTGTGTGTGTGTGAATTGTGGAAAACATCTAGGAATTAGAACTATGATAGGATAAAACACTAAGTTTTGCTCTGCAAGATACTAGGTTTAGAAATGGACTCTTATTCAATGCAAAGATCTCCAACTGAATTGTGGAAAACATCTAGGAATTAGAACTATGATAGGATAAAACACTAGGTTTTGCTCTGCAAGATACTAGGTTTAGAAATGGACTCTTATTCAATGCAAAGATCTCCAACAGTATAGTTTTAGGAAATTCAGATTATTTTTTAAAGAAATTTACAACTCTAGAAACCCATGGACAAAACAAGGAACATAGTATGTGTAAGATAATAAACACATTTTGGCTTTATGGGATAATGCAGAGCCATATTATCAGGCTGTCTCCCTGTCATGTCACTTTTTGTGGGGCATATCTGTAGTTAGGTGGCATGAAGGGAAGAAAGCAAACATTCATATATTTTTGAGTGTTCCGTTACACAGCACAGTTATCAGCACACTCGTTCACATTTTGTCATAGATCTTTTACTTGTATTAACTTATTGGTGCAGGAGAGTTCACAACTATGTCTATGGGGGGGAAATAATTTTATCACATTTGAACAGGATAATATGGGATTTGGTAAATAGTTTTTCCACAGTCGTGGGAAGAAATATAAATCGAGCACAATTTCTGATCCGCTGCTTTCTACATTTTCTTACTGTGGTTATTACTGTGATAACATTTGATGATCCTTTCTAAAAAACGATAGATCAAGTAATGCAAAATAATTTTGTTAAAGATTGGGCTGGCCCGGTGGCGCACTGCGCTAGTGCGCCGCTTGGGAAGCACGGCGGCGCTCCCGTCGAGGGTTCGGATCCCACATACAGACCGGTTCCCGCTCACTGGCTGAGCGAGGTGCGGGAGTAGCCCCGAGGGTTGCGATCCCGTTGCCGGTCCCGGTCCGGTACGGGGGCAACACTGAGGGTTGCGAACCGTTGCTGGACACGGAAAAAGACAAAAAAAAAAAAAAAAATTTTGTTAAAGATTTTATATAATGCTTTTAAAGACAAGTAGTTTATTTGTTTGTAGATAGGCAAAACTTCCACCAGATGGCAGTAAACACTTATTTCCTAACTATTCCATAACTTTTGCGTTTAATTAATTAGTTAAAAACTTAGTACTGGAAACCTGTGCATTAGCATAGAATCTTATGAATATTAGGGCTATCGTTTTAAGTATTCCTATGTTTAGTTTCCTATCAAAGGTATCAGCCGTAGTATATAAAAAAGGCCTGGTTTATATGTATGTATATGTGTAAATAAGTACAATAGACAAATATACATACCAGATCCTATAAATAAATTTAATATAATTTAATAATAATTTAAATTTGATATATAAATTTACTCACATATAAATATTATATATCAAAATAGAAATTGTGCTTGGCACATAAAAACACTCAGTAAAGGTAATTTTTCTCTTTGTTTGTTTTCTAGACTCCCCATTCAGAATAATAGATTGGCCCTGAAAAGCCAGTCATTGGAAAGAGGAACACACTCTTAATTATTTTAAAATACATACATGAAGATTTTATGACTTTAATGTTAGATATAATAAAAATTCATCAAAACACATTTCATTGTAAAAAAGTAACATTTTTCTTTTAAGGAAATGAACATGTGTTATGGGTTTATAAACTTTTGGTCTGCTTCCTTGCCTTTGTGTTCGATGAAAGAGTGCAGTGTCTTTCATCTGATCGTGGAACAAGCATGACTTTCACTGCCCAGGTGCTTATGATGTTACTCTCTCTCTCTTTCTGCCACCTTGCACCACATCTGGCTTCCTTCTGTTCCTCTTTGGTCATTTAAATGGAGATTCTTCAAAGATTAGTAGTGGGTCTCTATATTCCCTCTCTGTAGCCCCCTTCCATGGCTGCAGCAAGCTATAAATTTGATCTTGGATATCCCATTACCATATGAAGTCAATAAATGTATGTAAGATTGAATTATTTTCCCACAAAATGGTGATTTCTCTTAGTTCAGGGTTAACAACTTGAGAGTCATGTTAAACACATTTTTCTCTTTCAGTTTATGGGTTTAGATTCTTCTGATTCTATCTCTGCAAACTCTTTCACATCTGTTTTCTCCTTTCTATTCCAGCATATTATTTTTGCTTAGGCCCTTTCACCTTATGCTTGAACCACTGCACTTGGTTAGTTTCACTCTTTCATCTTCTGTCTCGAGATGCAAACTCTTTAGCCTGTGGTTCAAAGGCCCCATTGGTCTAGGCTGATCTTCCTTCCCACCCTGGGTCACCCCACTCTGCTTTACAGAGGCAGGAGGGAAGAAGCCATATGCTACCATAGCTGAAAGGTGGAGCTTTGCACCCCTGAGACCTGTGCTTCCTAATGCTGTCACTCAGCAGTGGTATGACTTTGCATAAAGTACTTCACTTGATTGCCCTGGGTGCCTCATCTGTAAAGTGGGGAATGAATATGCTAATAATAAATAAAAATTTGAAGTAAAAAAAAAAAAAAGCTGTATACTGTAAAAATAAAAAAAGAGTCTCTTTTAATAGTATAATTGTGAGGTGAAATGAATTAGCCTTTAAAAGCACATAAAAAAGCATTCCGTTAATGACATTTATGAGTCTTGTCTAAACGCATCTTATTTTCTCACCTTCACGGCATTGGCTCCCAGCACCGCCTGTCTTCCTCACTCCCTGTTTCCTGACCCACCAGTTAAAACTATACCCATCCTTCAAGGCTTATCTCAAATGCTACCTTCTCCATGAATAATTCTTGAATAAATTTGCCCACCACAGATCCCTCCTTCCTCTGACCTATATTATTTATAAATTATTCATTCCCGTCTTATATCTCTTCTCACATTCTATTTTGTATTACAGCTAACTGTATTTATGTCTTATTTTCCCTTCTAGATTTTAAGGTCTTATGGTCAAGGACCATATTCTCTTTGTCTTTGCTAAAATACCATACGCCACAATGCTTTGCGCATTATAGATGCTCTATTAATATTTATTGAATAAATGATTGAATAGCATATTAGTTCTCTTTCTCTAATGCCAGATTTATAATTTATTTTTCAACATAAGGAAATATTTCCTTTAAAGTTCTAAAAGATTCAGAAAGCTTCGTACGACTATGTCTTCTTCCCCCTTCTTTAAAAATGTATTTTTTCTATTTGTCCTTCATCTAGTCACTTTAATAACTACTGCAGTTATTATACTTAGAGAAGAAAAGCAGCAGTATAATTTAAAACATATTTTTATTTGGCCTTCGAATAGGTAATATTGATGGATTTACATAGCCATAGATTTATTTGGGTGGCTTCTCCTCCTCCTTTCCCACCTCCTCCTGAATTTAGTGAAGTAATCACTCTATGTTAATTATTTTAAGAAAACACACTGCAGCCTGAGAGACACAGATGAGGTAAACCACCTTTAGTATTGCACCATCTTTTAGTATTGCTGCCAAAGACATGAACATTTAAACTTTATTGACATAGAATCAAGGTTTAGTCATAGACTTTTCCTCATTCGAAGGTGAGGACACGGAGTTCTGCGGGGGTTAGATGACCTTTCCTAAGGCCCCTGGTATTTCCTTATAGAGCAGAGTCTGGAATCCAGTTCCCCAGGCATCCAGTCAGGGTTTGAACTGCGTGATCCTAAGTGGTGAAATACTCATATGTAAAGACTGAATTTTAGAAAGTAACGTTGTCTTTGAGGTAAAATATGATCTAAGTTTCAGAGGGCATGCATTATTTTGTGTTTTACTTTGGTGTGTTGATTCCTGTTTCTGTATATATTTTAGTTATGGATATATCATGAATTTCCAGCATGAGTTTACTTTACGGTGTCTGGAACCAGCTGTTCTAATATTTATTGCATGAAAATTTTGACCCTAAGGTATATCCTTGGTTAAGCATGTTACATAACTTTTAGATGTAAATGCATTTAAATTTTAGTACAGATTTTTAAAAAATTTAAATGAAAAGTTGAAAATTTTCAAACAGAAAGCATATAAAAAAAACTACAGTGATACTTGACTAAAATAGGTGACTAAAGAAATCCCTTCTGGGCACTATGCTGGAATTTTCTTTACTATCAAGTAAAAATGTGTTTTTTGACTTTGATGAGTAGACAGGAGGCCAGTTAACTCATTCTTTGGCTCTCTACCTTTCACTCTTGGAATCTAAAGCAGGATTAATCCTGTTTTGGAACTAATTCTGTTACTCATAATTCAAGGGAATTTAAGGAGTCTGAGGTAGAGTCTGAGTCTGTAGAAAAAGAAAGGCCAGCCTCAAATCACCCTAACTGCTGGCCCAGCGCTAACAGGCAACTTGAGTCTTCTTACCGCCTTGCACGTCAGTTCTAGAAACTGAGACTGCTGTCATGTGACTCCTGGACGGGTGCTGCTTTCTGTCCACTCCCCTCCCTTCTGTCTCCACTCTCTTTCTGATTCGTTTCATAGTTTAGTTGTGTTTGTTCTTGTGTTTCGTGGAGTGGGCATCGCAGCGTCCATTCTTTTTGAGGCTGGCTCCTCCACTCCGTGTTTCTGAGGTCCAGCCGTGCTGTTGCGTGCATCAGTGGCTCTTCATGTTTTTTGCTGAGCATTAGCCCAGTGTTTAAATATATCACATTTTGTGTATTCATTCTCCTATTACATGATATGCATTTTTATCTGAGCTTAATTTCTGGCTCTCTTCTATGTCCCTAGCATTTTTTTCTCTCCTTTTCCCCCTCATAATCTTCAAATGAATGTGTCAATCCGTTTTAGTTGATTTTCCTGGAATAGGGCAACCTCTGCATACATGGTTCTTTCTTCAGATGAGAAGTTTAATTTCTATTATCTTTGATTATTGCTTGTGTTCTACTTATTCTCTCTTCCCTTTGAGTACCCTGATCACGCATTCGTTGATAGTCCCTTCTCTGGTCCTCCACGACTACTTTCTTTTCTTTTCCTTAGTTTTCATTTCTCTATGCTTTTCCTCTGTATTGAGGGGTGGCTGTTCAACTTCTGGTCCTCTGCATCACTCATTTTCTGTAGCATCAGCTATGCCTTTTATTGCTGCCAGTGTGGACTTTAATTTTATATTTATGTTTTCATTTTTATTGAAATCCTCCTTAACTTTAAAAAATATTTCAATTCTTTTTATATTATTTTATACAAACACACACACACATATAGTTATTATCTTTTTAGCTGTTCATGTTATTCTGTTGTCTTTACACAGAGGTCATGTTTACTTATACTTTCTTGAGTATGCCAAACCATTTTCTGAACATTTATTTTGCGTCAGTAAGTAGAAATCATTCAGAAAGATTCCAAGAAAGAATTTCCCTCGTTCTAACATACTTTTTCACCAGTCCCATTTTGGGTTTTTTCTTTCTTCCTTCTTTATTATCCTTAGTCGAGTGAGCTCTGTGCAGACACAGATGGGTTGAAAGGGTTGTCCTTGTTCTTTTGTTCTATTTTTTAATTCTCTAATGCGACAATTTGGCCCTCTTTCTTAATCTTCAGCTGCAGGGAGACTGATGAGTGCATTTCCAGTGCAGCTCCCAGTTGTAGCAGACGTTGGCTCTATGTACCTGGGCTCTGTGGCAATTGCTTCTGCCTTCCACCCCTGCTGTTTCTATATTCTCAGGCAATGCAATTCCAGCACACAGCATCCCCGGTTCTTTCTCTTATCTCCCCTCTCTTCACACAGTGCTTCTCAGAAGGCCCTGGGCCATCATCTGCTCCCTGCACTTCCTGCCCCATTTTTTTTTTTTTTTTTTTAGGACTGTAGTGTCTGTCTGGTCATGAGAAGATAGAGACAGGTAGTGGGACAGTGATTGGGGTACACTGGGGAAACAACTTTCTACTTGATCTACCAGCAGCTTCTCAGCAATGCAGAAACCCTTCTGTGTAGGTTTTTGGTTGGTAAATTCTCTGGGTCTCTGAGTCAGTGGACAAATAGTGGAACCACAGCAAGTATCTTCTTTACTTTGTTCCCATAGCCACTACTGTGAAGTAAGGTTGAAGTAAGCCACAAGATAAAAACTGGTAGTTACCTGCCTTTCCCCCAGAACCTTCTGCTTTATAATTTGCGTCAATTCATTGAAGATTTGGAATGTAGGTTGTTTTTCAGCCTTAGTTCTTAACGAGATTGGAGGTTTTTTTTTCCTTTTTTTCCCAGCACCTTTGTTGATATTTAATGATAAGCTTGTAGGGGCAGTTCTCAGAGCTACTAGCCAAATATCATTTTGAGAATGTCTCCTGACCTTACATTTTAAGTGGTAATTTTAACTACTTGGGATTAACCATTGTATGTACCAATTGATTGACGTTAAAGTGATTAAATTTAATTGGACTACTTATTATTTGAAGAAAAACGTCTTCTAAATCTGTTGTTTTACAAATTATCGACTAGTTATTTCAGTACAACTAACATCCTTTTGAGGCTGGTGGGAGTCAAGATTCTAACGAACTGGAGATGCATGGGTCAACACTCAACATATCCAGAACTAATTTTTCTCATTAGAAATACCCCTACACTCCACTATCGAAGCCTGAAGACATGTGTTTTTGTTTGTGAGTTTCAATAGTCCGCATGTATTAGCTGACATATCTGACACATAGCTTCTCTTTTGCTGCATATTCATTCCCTTGTGTGTATAGCATGTGGAGCATGATCTTGAATCATTGTTAAAACTTTCATTTGGTCTATTTTCAAAAGTTGTTATCTGAATTATTGGCAAATGGCAGTTTTTGTGATGGGTAAAGTGGTGAACTCTCTTGAATGCTTCCCCAGAGGAGGTAAGATTGTCAGGTCTCACTTGTTCAAAGCTGTCAAAAATTCTGATATAAACCAAGGCCTGGTATAAACAGTTCTGATATAAACCAACATTGCATTTTAGCCCTTGTCTCCTGCAACTGTGGTTTGATGGTAATGTTTTGAATTGTCATATTTACCGATGGTTTCTTTCTTAGCTTCTTTTTATATTAAACTTAGTTAAAGGTATAACAGTGAACTGAGTTAAAGATCACTGGTCTTGTTAATGTGCTTTTAATAGCAATTCAAAACTAGTTTTGTTTTGTTTTTTAGCTTAATCCTGATTATCGAGATGCCCAAAATGAAGGAAAAAATGTGAGTAGAATTGTTTTTTCCCCAACAAATCCCAAATATAGTTGCTTATCTTTTATAATTGAAAATTTAATAGCTAACTAGAAGAGTAGGGTCTCTGAGGGAGATTCCGTGAGTAGAGGCTATGTATGGTTCAAAGATCAAAGATAAAGGATGATATGGCTTATAATATAAGAAGATGTTCAATAGAAGGGTGCTTAGGGAGATTTCTAGCAACTTGAAGGCCATTTATGGTAGAGCACTGGAGGCAGCTGGCATCTGGGAGATACTGTGGTTACAGGTTTAGTTTTTAGAAGTACACAGAAATTAGGAAGGAGAAATGGGATTATGGTGTGATATTAATATTAATATCAACAGGACACTGTGTTTGGAGTCAAAATAATTTGGGTTCTGTTTTTGTGGAGAAATTGAAGCATCGAGAAGCTAGATGACCGATTTTTCTGATATTCTAAAGTGTGCTACTTAAAAAACATCTTAATCTTATTTTAAAGCCAATTTTCCTGAAAATATTTATTATTATTTACCATGCTCATTTTATTATCATGTATAAAGAATATGACTTCATGGTGACAATATAACTTCTTTAGTCAATCAAAATTTCAGAAATGAAGGGCAATTTGATGTGATGCAGACAAACCTTTTCTGGTTGATGAAAGGTTTTTTTAAAAATTATTTTTGTTAGAATTTTAACCAGATATTTTGATGTAATATAGACACAGTCTTTAGTTCAATTTAGCAATCCCTTTTGAAATTGGTAGGTATTATTGCTGCAACATTCAATGTTCCAACTTTTAATGAGAAGAGTTGCAGTGTTTAATTAAAGTCTTTGCATTGGTATACAGCTTTATGTTTTATGAAGATATTGACATGAGGGAAGTGAGTCACGTCATAATTTCTGGACTTGATTCAGTCCTGCTTGACTCTCCTCTCCATCTGACTATGAGGCTTACAATAGAAATAAACCCGAGTATCAGGTCATTGGCCCAATGAAACCTTTAATTTGTGTCAGAATGGTCCTAAGCATAGAGGTATGTTTATTCAATCAATTGGATCTTATATTTAAAATTTAATTTTATCATCCTGGGTGGGCTCTTCTCCTGTTGTTTTTCAAATGGCTGCTCCAGGATTGTTGGGTTCTTATTTTCCTATGATTTAGGAAATTGCTATCAGTAACCAAGTTTAACAAGCTGATTATGAATCATGGCTTCTTTTGTTCTTACTAAAGGCTTGTCAGTGGTCTCCAGCCAGAGGCCACCAGGAACACACCTGTAGTTGAACAAGTCGGGTTTATTACTCATGGCTGCAAGAAAGCACACACACTATGGGGAAATGTGGGGCATCTCAGTAAGAGCATGTTAGGAAGAACTTATTATGGGATTTGGGCTGGTGAAAGATGATTTGGGGAAGGATTTCAGGAAGTGGGACTTTGCTGTGGATAGGAATGCTGATGAGTATCTTAATAAAATTTACCTGTAGGGCAGACAGGCTAAAGTTGTAATTGCTAAAGAAGCTGGTCACTCATAACAGCTGGGGGAGAGGGATATTTAGTCATTTTTGTACCTTGGACAATATTCATATTTTGTTTGTGTTCAGACATGATTAGGGAGTAGTCTTGTTTTGTCTTCATTCATCACAGTCAGAGTGGCCTTGTCTGATGTTGATGTTCTGTGAAATTGTTCATGTTCAACAGAGAACACCAGGGTCTAGCTGAGAGCACCAGGCCACCTGATGGATGTCGGAGTCTGCTTTTCTCTTTCTCAAAACTTATTTTTATAATATTCCCTGTGACTTCTTCAGCATGGTGTACGGCCAAAAGAGCTCTACTTCTAGCACCACTATGAACTTATGTGGCCTTGGTCAAGTCAGATAGCTTTCTTGAGACTCAGTTTCCTCACCTATATAATGGGGTGAAGAAGTTTGCCCTACATACCTCCCCTGCATGCCATGAGGATAAAATAAGATCAGACAAATGGAAACTCTTTGAATAAAAGATGTTAGTAGGCTAAAAATTTAAGTCGTTTCTATGAAAAGAGCATCATATCAAATCTTCAAATTGTGCAATTGAATTAAATTTCTGTGCTCTTCTCATTTCTGCTACATAATATTTGGTGATGCTACTGATGGTTCTGGGCAGAGCAGAGTAGGAGAATGAAGTGGGAGTATGAAGGTTTACAGAGAGCAGCACAGAAAATATAAGTAAGTAATAAATCCATGGCGAAGTTCACTCTTTGTGCTAATCAGGCTTTTAGTTAGACTTGATAGTTTTTTTCCTTTTTTTTTCTTTTTTTTGGTGGCTGGTGAGTATGACTTTTTCCGTTTTTATTTCAAAACACAATTTCTTTGCTCACCTCTAAAGATGAGGAAGAATGCTCTTTTGGTTAAGCAGTTTTCACGAGCAGTACTTTAACTGCACACAGTGCAGGTGGGTCTGCTTTTGCTGTAGAAGTTTATGATTGGATCTCATCTGTCATCTCAGAAAGACATCCAGCTAAATGGAGATATTTGATTTAATTTTTTTCCTCTCCAGGATCCCTAGCTTGAGAGTAAACAAAACAGAGAATATGGAACTATAAAGCTGACAATATGGCTTCTCATTTTATAAACCATTTGCCACATAACAATAATCACGTTTCTGTCTAAAGATGAAAACAGAGTTTTCTGTCAGAGTTTTCATTAGAGTTTATCTCCAGCTTGTGAAATATGCAATCAATTTCCCAGACAATGCTGTTTCATCTCAGATCTGGGTTCCAGTAACACTGAGTTCACTGTAACCATGCTGATTTTTTCTCTCTTAATTTATGTTGTCTATTTAATGCTCAGTTAATATTTTTTTCCTGTAATTTAGAGACCTTTATCAAAATGTTGCCTTCTAGTTTTGAGGTTTCAAAGGTTAATGCATGGTGCCACTGAAATGAGACAGAGTGTGTCAGAGCACCCATTAAGACACAAATTGCTGTATTTATTCTACAAAGGAGTCTATTATTTCCAATCTTACAAATGTACAGCATCCACAGGGACCCTGTAAACATTGGAACTGCGTCAAGCCCAGCTGGGAACCTGCCAGTCATTAGTTTCTTCTCCTTGAAAGGCTGCATCTTTTCAAATGATTCTTTGAAGAGGAATTTTTGGAATAACACCATCCATCTTAACGTTATCATTTCTATGTGGAATATGACCCGGTTTTTTGAGGAGTGTCTTTTGTCTATGCTGAGATTTCTCAACCTCAGCAATTTTGACATATTGGGGCAAATAATTCTTTGTGGTGTGGGGCTGTCTTTTGCATTGTAGGATGTTTAGCAGAATCCGTGGCCTCTATTCACTAGCTGCCAGTAGCACTCCCCTCTCCCCCTAATCGTGGCAATGAAAAGTGTGTCCAGAAATTGCCAAATGCCCCCTGGGGAGCAAAATTTCCTGCTGTGGAGAACCACTAGCCTATGTGCATTTACATACATAAACCTCTAGCCTATGTGCATATACATATGTACACGAAAACTTTGCTGAAATGTATTTGAAAATTCTATTCTGTAGAATTTGGGGAGGGGAGGTGCCAGACTCTGAAAGACCCCCAAAATTCCTTGAGTACCAGATTCTGACAGAATACCTCCACATATCCTTGGGTTTTAGTATATATTCATCTGTGGTAAAGAAACCAGGAGAAGAAAGAAAATGGGTCCTTTTAAGAATTCTTCTGATACTAACAGCTTGTTAAGGAACCCTGGCGAGAGAACAGGCGCTTGCAGCTTTAAGTGGCAGTGCTGTGTGTGGTTACATAAAGTCAGCCACGAGAGGATGTGAGCACAAACCCAGATGCGGCACATCATTATGCTGCGGTGGCCGCACGCAGGTCTGAATCAGTTCCGAAAACGCAGACGTTGTTCCTGACAGAATGTCTCTGGCTTCCAGCAACAGAATTGCAACGTAATGTCTCTGCTAAAAATTTGATGACTCACAAGAGTCAACAGAGGAGGTGTTCTTGGGGGCTAACGGCTGTGCCGCCACCTGCAGGCCCCAGGATCGCAGGAGAAGCGAGCAGAGCCCTGAGTTTACCCTGCTGACTTTTCAGAAGGGATTTTCTCCTTGTAGCACCCGAGAGGCTCTGTGCCTTTCCTTCTGAGTGGAAAAATGCTACTTTGCTGACAGCGCCATAGACTAGGTTAACATTCCGAGGCCCTGCATTACTCTAAGTGGAGCGAGTTTCAGAGAGCGAGCTGATGTTAAATTTAATACCTGTTTAAGCTCTGTTGTATCTTAACGTATTTTTATGATGCACGAAGGAAGGCATTGTGCTTCTGTAATTCTGTGTGGGTGAGTTGTGTTTCTCTGTCTTTTTTCTTACTTAAAAATCGATATGGGTTTATCAACAAAAGCCACAAGCACACAATTTCAAACAGAATTGTTTTCATGTTATAAAGATATAATATTGACTTCTATATTGAAACTTGATTCATACATTAAAAATTGTATGCTTATAATTCCTCATAATTCCTCATTCAGATTGCATTAGTTAAAAATTCCAAGGGGCTGGCTTGAGGTTTACTGTCAAATTATTTATGAAGGAGAGTCTGTAAAGCATATTAACAGTATAAGAAATTAAAAGTAGAATGCTTAAGACTACAGCACTGTTCTAAAAAACTACTTCTAAACATTTTAGAAGCTCTTATTCACACATAAATCTTTGTTATATTATTTATAAATGAAACTGTTCTGTTCATTAAAGCTGTTTTCCAAGAACCTAAGTGAACTCTTTAAGGGTAGAATAGTACATTCCACTTATCCTATGTAATTAAAATGAAACCACAAGCCTAAATAGTATGAGTAATTCAGAGTGACCACTTTTAATTAACGCTAATTAGTGAGTTTTTTTTCTGTGTCTGGAAAAGATTCTCATTGTTGCGGTATGTGTCAAAACAGAAAGGCCCCTGGCTGCTCTTATTGGGCCCTTACAGGGAGACATTACTGAGGAGGGTGGGTTAGGGGAGCCGTCTCTAGGAACCTGGATTTGATCTTTTTTTATAAGTCTAGAAAATTCTTTTTATTAGTATTCAAAAGGAGAACGAATGCAGCAGGATTGACTTCTGCTAAATGAACTCACAAATAACTGATATATAAACCACACTGCCAACTTTCAATTGCTAAGTAGATCTAAATAGTTGGGTCAGTAAATGCATTTTTGTTGAAGAAAAATCTATATCAAAAGCTAAATTATAATTAGAAGATTGGTGTGCAGGAGGCTCAGGAAATTAGATGACACATGTTCCTTTTAGAGCTATAGTATTCTTCCAAGAAAACTGGCATACTCATCAGTTGCATCTGCACTAGGCAATGATGAGAGACACTGGTGAATTCCTACTCACTGACTTTCCATTTATTCAGGTTATACTGATCTTCTGTTAATAAAGTCTTTCTTTAAACATGGTTAAATATAATTGATCAAATTTTATTTTCTTTAGTTAAAACCATGTTTTAATTGTGCCTTTTCAATATTCCATTTAAGCCAATTGTGCCCAAATCCTATTGCCTACATATTCACAAAATTCCTTTGGGTTATTTCTATAAAAGACAGATCTCAGCCATAATATTTGTGTTTTTACAATCTGAGGCAATCTTCTTGATTCCTTCTTTTAGCTGCAATAGTACTGCAAAATCCAGAAAAGAGGTCTTTTATAATATTTCGTTGTGATTAATTATCGTGGTCTATTCCCCCCCCCCAAGTTTTCATGTTACTGAGGATTTAATTTGAAACAAACCTCCCTTTCTTTCTTCTAGAGTTATCACTTCTTCCTCAACCTCCTCCTCCTTCCTCCTCTTTGTCTGCCTTCTTCTTCATGATCATTACCATCTTCGGCATCAGATGTCAGTACAATTTTTAAACTTGAGAAGGAATTCCACTTGCACATGGCATTTTACTGGGCCCTGTGAAAGGGGCTTGCATAGACCTTGTTCAGGCCTTCTTGCCCCAGATGTCTGCAGTCAGACAGCAGTGAAGTTTCTGTGTCACCATTAGATTTCAGAGCATCCAAGGAAAACAGCTTTTTTGGTCATCCATATCTTAGTATAATAACTGGATTTTCTTTTCTTTCTTATGTATCAATATACAATATAGTTGATTTTCATGGCCCTTTACTAATTCCTCCCTAATACTTGGATTTTCATGTTGAGCTGCATGGTGTAGAACACATGGTATAGAAACAAAACACTATTGAGTTTTTTTCTCCTTCCCTCCCCACCTCCCTCATTCTCTCCCTCTCTCCCCTCTCCTTTTTTTGTTGTATATGTTTAAGGTGTACAATATGATATTTCGATATGTAATATACATAGTGAAAAGATTACTACGGTCAAGCAAATCCACATATCCATCATCTTACGTAGTTACCTTTTTTGTGTGTGGTAAAAGTACCTAAAATCAGCACTCTTAGCAAATTTCCAGTATACGACCTAATATTATTAACTGTGGTGCTCATGCTGTACGGTGGATCTGCACTTACTGATCCTACATGACTGAAATTTTGTGCTGTTTTATGTACATCTTCCCATCCCCCCACCGCTGGTAATCACCATTCTATTCTTTGTTCTCTCTGTTTCTGTGTATTCGAGGATGTTTTGTTTGTTTTTAGATTCAATGTATAATTAAGATTATACAGTGTTTTTCTTTCTGTGCCTGGCTTATTTCACTTAGTATAATGTCTCTAGGTTCATTCATGTTATCACAAGTGGCAGGGTCTCCTTCTTTTAAGGCTGAATCATATTTCATTGTGTGTGTGTGTGTGTGTGTGTATATATCTATCTATCTATCATAAATTTGTTTATCCATTTGTCCATCGATAGATACTTAGGTCGTTTCCATGTCTGGGCTATTGTGAATAATGCTGCAGTGAATGCGAGGGTACATATTTCTTTACAAGGTGCTGATTTTATTTCCTTTGGGCGTACACACCCAGAGGAGGAATTGCTGGGTCGCATAGTACTTCTATTTTTAACTTCTTTAGGAACCTCCATGATGTTTTCTACAGTGGCTACACCAATGTGCATTCTTGCCAACAGTGTAGAGATTCCCTTTTCTTCCACACACTCCTCAGCACTCATTATTTCTTGTCTTTTTGATAATAGGCATTCTAGCAGGTGTGAGGTGATTAATATCTCATTGTGGTTTTGATTTGCATTTCCTTGATGATTAGTGGTGTTTAACATTTTTTTTTTCATGTATCTGTTTGTCATTTGTATGTCCTCTTTTGAAAAATGTCTGTTCAGTTTCTTTGAACAAATCATGTTATTTGTGTTTTGGCTATTGAGTTGTGTGTGTCTTATAAATTTTGGATATTAACCCCTTTTCCAGTACATAGTTTGCAAGTATTTTCTCCTAATCTGTTGGCTTCTTTTTTAATTTTGTTAATTGTTTCTTTTGCTGTGAGAAGCTTTTTAGTTGGGTGTTTATTTTTGCTTCTGTTGCCTGTGCTTTGGTGGATCCAAAAAATCCTCAAGGCCAATATCAAGGAGCTTTCCCCCTACATTTTCTTCCAGTTTTTCAGTTTCAGGTCTTATGTTTAGGACTTTAAACCTTTTTGAGTTGATTTTTGAGTATGATGTTAGATAAGAGTCCAGTTTTATGTTTTTGCTTGTGGATATCCAGTTTTTCCAGCACCATTTATTGAGGAGACCATCTTTTTCCCATTGTATCATCGTGGAGGCCTTGTTGAAAATTAGTTGACCATATATGCCTGGGTTTATTTCTGGGCTCTCTATTCTTTTCCATTGGTCTGTGTGTCTGTTTTATGCCATACTGTTTTGATTATTATTGCTTTGTAGTAAACCAGGAAGTGTGATGCCTCCAACTTTGTTTTTTATTCTCAAGATTGTTTTGGCTGCTCGAAGTCTTTGTAGTTCCATGCAAATTTTAGAATTCTTTCTTCTATTTATGTGAAAAATGCTGTTGGAATTTTTATAAGGATTGTGCTGAATCTGCATATTGCTTTGGGCAGTGTGGACATTTTAACAATATTAATTCTCCTGATCTATGAACATGGGATATCTTTCCATCTATTTATATCTTCATCAATTTCTTTCATCAATATTTTACAGTTTTTAGTGTTCAGATTTTTTACTTCCTTGGTTAAATTTATTTCTAAATATTTTATTCTTTATGATGCTGTCATAAATGGGATTGTTTTCTTGACTTCTTTTTCACATAGATCATTATTAATGTTAAGAAATGCAAATGATTTTTGTATTTTGATTTTGTATCCTGCAGCTTTACTGAGTTCATTTATTAGTTGTAACATTTTTTTTAGTGGGATTTAGGATATTTAATATATAGGATCATATCTCCAGCAAAAAGGGATAATTTTATTTATTTCTTATCAATTTAGATAACTTTTATTTCTTTCTCTTGTCTGATTGCTCTTCCTAATACTTCCACTACTGTGTTAAATACAAGTGGTAAGAATGGAAATTCTTGTCTTGTATCATATCTTAGAGAAAAAATATTCAGTTTTTCCTCATTAATTATGATATTAGCTGTGGGCTTTTCATAAATGGATTTTTATTATGTTCAGGAAATTTCCTTCTATGCCTCCTCTGTTGAGAGTTCTTTTTTTTTTATCATGAAAGGATGTGAAACTTTGTCAAATGCTTTTTCTGCATTTATTGAGATGAGCATGTGGTTTCTATCTTTCATTCTGTTAATGTGGTATATCACACTGGTTGTTTTTTAATGTTTAAACCAACTTTGTATCCCAGTGATAAATCCCATTTGGTCATGGTGTATAATCTTTTTGATGTATTGTTGAATTTGGTTTGCTGGTATTTTATTGAAGATTTTTGCCTCTATGGTTATCAGAGACATTGGCCGATACTTTTCTTTTCTTGTGGTATCTTTGTCTGCCTTTGGTATCAGGTGGTACTGGCCTCATAAAATGAGTTTGGTAGTATTCCCACTACTTCTATTTTTTGGAAGATTTTAAGAAGGATCGGTATTAATTTTTGAATATTTGGTAGAATTCAGCTGTGAAGCCATCTGGTCCTGGGCTTTTCTTGGCGTCTTGTTTTCTTTTATATGTTAAAAACCCAATATATCCAGCAATAGGTGGTCACAAAAGTTGAGGGGAAAAAAGACAAACATGTAGAGTCAGTTTTTCTTCTTCATGTTGTTAGATGATGGTTTTTTGGGAGCTTCTTGATTATCATACTGTCTGTCTGTAGCCTAATAGTTAAGAGTAAGGACTGTGGAATCAGCCAGAGCAAGATTTGATTTTTAGCTCCACCATGTGATAATTATGTGAACTTGGCCTCTAGACCCTCAGTTTGCTCATCTGCAAAATGGGATAATAATGTCTAACTTGTAGCATTCAGTCCTTACTAAGCTACACATATTTTAGACACTGTTTTCTTTCCTGCCAATAAAAAGAACTTGCAGTAAAACTGAACTATAGGCCATTTTTCTTGCACACTCCTGTTTTCCTTCTAGTGTGCCACACTCATTTTCCTTACTGTCTCCTCCCCCTGATCCTACCTTTTCATTCCAACTAGTTGTCTTTCCTTCAGGATCTTGCTCTCAACCCATTGTGAGAATTGAAATGCAGAAAATAAAACCGTTACAAAAGGCTATCTAAATTTCTACAGGGAATAATTGGAAACCAAAATGTCTTTAAGAACCCAACGTAATAAATTACAAGCAATGGAATCTCACTTGACTAGCTGCTGACAGAATTACTTGGGAAGAAGTCTTTTCAGCTCACAGACGATCTCCAAAGACCCTTCCCAAGCAAGCTTGAGATTCCATGATCTTAAGCTATTAGGCCTCCTAAGCGGCCATCTCCCCCAGCTCATTTGTCTGGACAGACTACTCTTATTATTGGATTGTTTGAAGACATTTAGATTTTTCTTCTTGCAGAATGAGAGGGTGTTTTTGCCCCTTATAGATTTTGTCTTTAATTCTTAGACTTCCATGTTGTCAATGAAATCACTGTGAATGTAGGTCTCATGACTCAAGAGAATTTTTTCAGAAGACTTGAGAGGTTCTTACTCATGACTTCATGTCTACCCTTGGAGGAGTGATTGATCCAGTGTTTATGGGCTCAGGCCAGGCCTCTGGCCAATTGAGTTCGGGGTGAGCATTCACTGTCACGACTCACGTCTCCCCCTCCTCCTCTCCCTTCTGTTCCCTCCCCTTCTTCCCC
>NW_007731210.1:78384-82126 GCF_000696425.1 Galeopterus variegatus
TTTCGGTTTCTGTGGAAGGCATGTAAATTTAAGATGACAAGAGCTACCAGGTGCAGCTGGGCTGTGTGGGATGTAGCAGGTAACGATCCGGCTTCTGTTTAGGAACCCTGGCAGTCTCCTCTTTCCATTCACAGTTCAGTGGTGCTGCCAGTTTGTGCACCATTTACAGAAGAGACCAGAAATGAAACTGCAAGCGTTTTTTGACCCCAGGAAAATGATATTCACAATTTTGGGGGGAGGGGAGAATGGGACTCCGGGTGAATGTTTTAGAGTGATCAGGTATAATGTTTTGTCTCAGCAGTTGTTAAATAAACATTTGTTGATGGATAGAGACTGCTCTCATTTGCCTTTCAGCAGATCCTTTCTCCCCACTTTTGTTCACCTTCCTGTGAGGGTATAACAGTCTCTCTCTCTCTCTCTTATTTCCAAATTTCACTTGTTTTAATAACTATGTATGAGTGTCTATGTTTATCCATTACCAAGCTTATATTGCATTTGCTGTGCTACATTTTTTTGTGTGTGTGCATCCATTTCTTCTATGGGGCATTGGGACTTGGGGAAGTTCAAGTAAAAATACATAATCGTTAATCTTGTTGCCTGCTTAAAATGGAAGGATGTGCTGGAAATAGTGACCCAGTTCACATCATCATGAAGGCTTTTGTGCGTGACGATCTCCTTTTATTTCACTTTTTATGCTATTATAGTACGTTCTTGGATCTAGTAGAAGAAGCTGATGAACTGAATGGGATTGCTGTCAATTCCCCTCCTCCCCAGTCAATGTCCGAGTTATGTTTTGAGAGTTGAATCCTCAGACACTTCAATTTGTGAAATCTAGATGATTCAACACACTGTTTCTTCTCTGTGTTTGTTTTCAATGTGCAATGGCCAAAATTACTACTTTGTAGATAGGTTTAGGGGATAAGGGAAGGAACCATCATTATTGTGACTGTTAGTGCCTTGATGATGTGCCCCGACCATGCCACCCACCCTGGAGTGTGTAACTCATTGCTCTTGATAAACCTCAAGGACTTGTCAGGCTTGAGCTGCTCTTTCATGATGCTGTGAAATAGACACCTCCACAATCCAATGAAGAAGTAACATACAGATTTAAACCTATCTCCCAATTAATTGGAGAGTTTAATAAGAAACCTGGTAACAGTAAATAACCTTGTACCTCCTCAACAGAGAGATGGAGATCTTCCACCTTCAAAGAAAAAACGCCAGGCAGGGGAGAAGATCATGTACACTCTGGTCTCAGTCCCACATGGAAATGACATTGCGTCCCTTTTTGAACTGGATGCCACAACTCTTCAGAGAGCTGACTGCCTGGTTCCAAGGTAAACAAACAAACAAACAAACAAAAAAACAAAAAAGAAAGAAAGAAAGAAAAGAAAAGGAAATTACGGTTAGAAAATGCTTCTTTGGATAATTTTACCAATAAGGCATGAAAATTATAATGTTAATATAATTTTTGCAATATCAACAGAACAAGTGTACATGAAGAAAAAGTGTGTAAAACACTGTGCTTCTTTTGTGAGTAGACTAACATAGTTTATTTTATTCTTATAAGTAATTACAATGTGCAGGACCAAAGAAGTTTTGAAAAATGTGTAAGAATCATTTATTCTTATTACTTGTATGGCCTTTGGTTACTTAAAAACTAAAATCATTTCTATTAGTACTTTTATGATTTATTTTTATTATTCAGATTCCCCATTTCATTCATTCACCCATTTGTTCATTTATTTAGTCATTCAGTCAACAAATATTTATTGAACATCCATTACATTCTAGGCATTGCCCTTGGTGTTAAGAAGGCAGCAGTGAGCACACTGGTTACATAGTTACATTCAAATGGGGGAGACAGACAGTAAACAAATGAATAAACAGAACATATAAGTTCAGGTATTGAAAAGGCTGTGAAGAAAAATTGCGCGGTATGGAGAGTTCTGCAAAAGTAAGAGTGTCCAGGGCTGGCCTCGTAAGAGTGTCCAGAGGTGGCCTCTCTGAGTGAGGACGTTTGAGAAAAGATCTGAACAAATTGAGGAGTCAATCAATGGAACTGAGGATTCTCTATCAGAGAGGAGACTTTCAAGTAGCAGGAACAGGAAATAGAAAAATCTTGAAATTTATTAGCTATTTTTAAGGACTAGAAAGGAGGACAGTGTAGTAGGACCTAAGTGAGTGAGGGTTAGGGGGATTGGGAATGAGGTATCCAGAACTTATTACAAGAGAATGTCTTACATTCTTTTGTTTGATTATTTTAGTTAAGCTATTTTGCCTTCAACTGCATACCTTATGACAATAGCACTATGATGCATTCCCTAGACTCACCGTGTCTTGCCCATATTGTGAGGTCTAGTGGGATGTTTCTGACTCGGTCTTGATGGAGCAGTGTTGTACCTGGCCTTGGGCAGGTGGAAGTGGTTAGGCAGAAGGTACCTGCACAAAAATGCAGACATTGTTGTTTAAGTTCCTTCCAGGGAAGGTAAAAAGTTGCTGTGCTAACAACTGTCAAGAAACACTGCTGATTGAACGTCACAGGATGTTTCATGGCTATCCTCATTCATGAGAAATGTTGCTGAGTCTTGACCTCATGTGAGTTTATTCCTCCCTCTTCCCTGTTCTACCAATATAGCCTGTACAGCAATGCCATTTGAAGGTTTTACCTGCCCTAGGTCCCTGACCTTCTCTTCCCAGTATTGGGATTTTAATCAATCCTTACTATGACTTTACTCATTTTGTCAGCCAAAATGGAGTTCTTCTTGAACTCTAACCAAGAGACTTTGCTTAAGGAAATGATAAAAGGGTCTTGCTGTGAAGTGTGTAGATCCGTGACAAGGTCCCTGAGCCTAGCCTTATATGGAGGTGTTAATCCATTACCTTTCAGAAATGTTGAACTTCTAAGGATAGTACAGAACTTTATATTAACATGGGTTCATTCACAGTTTGTTAGTTGTGTTAAAGTTAACATTAATTAACACTTAGTAATAAGTATTATTATAACTCTGAGAACTTTCTATGTGCTAAGCCCTGTGTCAAGATCTTTATAAATATTATTTTATTCAATCCTGGCAGTTACCCGTGCAGATGAGGAACTATGGGCTAAGTTAGAACAGTGCTTCTCAAGTTGGCTGTAAATTAGAATCACCTGGGCAACATTGCTACTGCTCCATGCCCTGGCTACACTGAGACCAGTGAAATCAGTCTTCTGAGTGGGACGCAGGCTATACTTTTTTAAAAAGCATTGCACAAGTGATTCTAATGCGGAGTCCACTGTTTCTCAAACTTTAAACTCTGTAGTCTATTGCTTCTTAAACTCTATTGGGTAGTAAATCACCTGCGGATCTGATAAAAATGCAGCTTCTGATTCACCTGGTCTGTGGAGGGGGCCCGAGAATCTGCATTTCTAACATGCCTGCAGACAATGCTGTTTGTGGATTAGACTTAAAGTACCAAGGGCTTAGAGCAGTAGTTCCCATCCTTTGCTGCATGTTGGAATACCTGGGAATCTTTAAAAAGTACTGATGCCTTGCTCCCACTTTCAGACATTCTGATTTAATTGGTATGTAGTGCACCCTGGGCAGTGGGATTGTAAAAGCTTCCCAGATGATGTGCAGCAAAGTTTGTGAACCACTGGCTTAGAGTGACAAGCTAATTGGCCTGTGTCATGCTCATGAAGTGGAATTTGATCCTGGAGTGCATACATTTAAAGTCTGTCTTCTTTAACCACTATGCTGCA
>NW_007731210.1:82771-83327 GCF_000696425.1 Galeopterus variegatus
AATGCCTTCCTATTTTAGACATTCAGATGATATCAAGGTCTTAATGACAACAGAGTTCTGTGGCATAGGCCTAAAGAGTTATTCATTTCCCAAACTCTTGCAAATTGTAAACTTTACTGGAGTACAATCTCTTTAGTATGGAATCCAGCAACCCAGGTTGACTCAATAAGCATTAATTGAACAAGTGTACGAGTAAAATAGGGGAAACAGCCACAGAGCTAATAAACTGTGGCTCCACTTTCCAGATGCTTAAAATACAATGGGGGAGACAACTGTGTACAGATGATGTCTCCTGTGTAATTCAATGCAGAAGATAAGTAGTACAACAGGCATTTCAGAATTTCTGATTATTTGGACAAGGATTGTGTGTTTGCTACTTTGGATTTTTGAAACAGTTTCTGTTTTATCTACTTTTATGAATGAGCAGAACCATGTTGTTGACTGAATCAACTTCCCTGAGGCAAGGGTATTTATTTGGTTTCATTTATTGGCCCTAATGCTTTCCACTCTATGTTGTGTGGCATTTTTATGTCTTATCTTTAAACCAAACTTTAAA
>NW_007731210.1:84171-107893 GCF_000696425.1 Galeopterus variegatus
CCTGTGGGGACCATCACTTGAGCCCTGTGGTTGAGCTAAATTGCTGCTTTGCTGCTGATTCCCTGGCAAAGGCTTTTTGTGCAGCTCAGGTTTTAATGGTTGACTTTGTAGGTACTTCTGGGTCTCCTGAGGGTATACCTGCGTTGTGTGGAAACTCTGGTCTGGACCTGAGTCTTTTCAGCAAACTGCTCCCCCTGCAGTTCTGTATTTCCTGACCAGTCTACACAGAGTGGGCCTGTGCTGATTAGAGGGCAGATCAGTTGTCCTTGCTATGCCCCAGTGTTTCCTGGGTGGGCCCATCTCCCCGACTGCCCACACTCCAAACACTTCCCAGGGGGTGGGCCATGTGCCGGTCCCTTGCAATGACTCACTGGCCTCTGAGTGGCTTCTTTTTTTCAGTTGTCTGTGGCCCCTCACCCTATGTGGGTTCATGGGAACACTGTTAGTAGTCATGCTGGCCTGGGGACCACCAAGGCCCTCCTCTCCCCTGCAGCCTCCAAGCAACTTCATCTGAAGGACACAGCTGTGGCTTTTGCCAGCTCTTGCTCCCTGCACTTAGCAGCTCCAGCCATGAAGTGGCCGGGATTTGAAACGGGCGGAGCCGTCCTTTCTTACTCTCATAGTGGCTTCTCTCCTGCCTTCATGCACTCTGTATGTCTCTCCTCCTCTTTCCCTGAGCTCTAGTGGCCCCAGCTTGGCTGTCGTTGCTTCTTAATAGTTGTAAGTTGGTTAATTTGTGGGAGAGAGTGACGCTGGGGACCACCTATTCTGACATCTTGACTGGAAGCCCTCAAATACTTAATGTATTTTTTTTAATAAGCACTATAACACATATTTGTTAAAGAAATGATGGCAATAAGAGATTCACTACAAATGGTAATATTTGAGTAATATTTGGATGAGTTCTAGGTGTTTTTCTCAGGCATTCTCTCNTTCTGACATCTTGACTGGAAGCCCTCAAATACTTAATGTATTTTTTTTAATAAGCACTATACACATATTTGTTAAAGAAATGATGGCAATAAGAGATTCACTAAAAATGGTAATATTTGAGTAATATTTGGATGAGTTCTAGGTGTTTTTCTCAGGCATTCTCTCACAGTTCATATCCAGTCAAATTTTGTTATCCATGATACGTGGAGTTAACAAATAATGAACCATTGTTCTTTGAGCAAATACAGGGTTAGATTCCTGTGAGCTTTTGGTCACAGCATTTTCATCAATCAATGTATAACTTTGTTTTGTGTATGTTTCTGTTTAAAGAAACATATATATTGTTGATTCATTAACATTAAACTTATGGTCAACAACACTGTCACTCAGGCTGAATGAAGCTTATGTAGCACANTAACATTAAACTTATGGTCAACAACACTGTCACTCAGGCTGAATGAAGCTTATGTAGCACAGATATTTTCTTCATAAGGCATATCACAGTCTTGTGCTTAGGAACACTAGACAGCACTTCAGCACTATACTTGGGGGCCATTATAAAGAGCAAAATCACCAACAAAAAGCACAGAAATTTGAAAAATGTGGCAAAAGGACACTTGTTTACCATATGAGAGCTGAAACAAGAAGGCAGAGTGTTGTTTTTTTGACCTTAGCTTGGAAATGTCCTTATTGGGCAACTCAAATTTTTTGCAACTGCATTTGTCCTCAAATGGCCGGAAAAGCTCCATGAGTATTAATGTTGGGCTTTCCAATCATTTTATTGAGTGGGAGAATTCACAGATACGGAATCCATAAGTAATGAGGATTGACTGTATATACGTCAGATGATATGCAGATGATTAAACTACAAAAAGGACTACTGTCGGCAGCAGTTTTAACTGAGTTGGGTACTTGATCAGTGTTCTCACTGTAGCATGCCTCAGAATTGCTTAGAGAACCTGTTAAATTACTCATTGTGGGGCCCCACCCCCAGAATTTCTGACTCAGTGGACTGGGATGAGGTTTTAGAATTGGCATTTCTAACAAGTTACTGGGTAACATTGGTGCCATGAGTCCAGGGACTACACTTTGAGAACCACCGGCCTATGCAATAATATTGCATGCTTTGAAATAGTCTATAATTCAGAATTATTCCTAAACCAGACAGGTCTTGAGTTGATTATTAATCTAAGATACATTTATGTTCATATCATGTATGAAACTGTTAAATAGTCAATATGTAAGTGTGTAAATTTTTATAATCTATTTTTTATCTTGTTTTGCTTTTAGGAACTCCTATGTTCGGTTAAGGCATTTATGCACCAACACATGGGTAACCAGCACTAGTATCCCCATAGACACAGATGAAGAGAGGCCTGTTATGTTGAAGGTAAATGTTGCTGAGTGAGTAGGATTAAGGGGTGACTGACGTGTTCCTTACAATTCATCTTCACCAGTATTAGATATTATTGTGATTAATTTCACCAAGCACGTGTGCCTGCCAGTTGCCTAGGTAGGTGAACTAAATCGGTTGCAGCAAGGCTGTGATTCAGGAGGAAGCAGCACAGATACCAGAAAAAATGTGAGCGGCATGCAAAGAGAGGAGAAAATTCCAGGAGTGTATTTACTCTGTTGAAATCGAAGTAAAGGACAAGTGTGGAAGGAATATGTTTCCAGTGAGGCTTTGGGAATGGGGCAGGAAATGGGCCTGGAAAATCTGTGTCCCTGTTGCCTTTCATAGCAGATGATGCATGTAGGGATTACTGTGTTTGGATGATCTTTTTTTTGCCTTGTATTTCTTAAACGGGACTGAGATGGGTGAGTTGTCAAAGAATATTGCATAATTATTAAAAAACTAATCTTAATGGAAAAACATTTCAGATTGGAACCTGCCAAACAAAGGAAGATAAAGAAGCATTTGCGATTGTGTCTGTGCCGCTGTCTGAGGTCCGAGACTTAGACTTTGCCAATGATGCAAATAAAGTGCTAGCCACCACAGTTAAAAAGCTGGAAAATGGCACAGTAACTCAGAATGAAAGGAGGTTAGTAACTTTTAAAAATGGCTCTTAAATTATCAAGAGTCAATTGTCAATTCTTATAGTAAACCTCAAGTGAATGAATGACTCTTAGGGAATATTGAGAACATTCTCGATAGCAGCCCAGTTGCTTCTGAATGAGGTGGGAACTTGATTCCTTTTGATCATGGTGAGTGAATGAAAATGGTGAAATTAGGGCCGGCCCGGTGGCGCACTGGAGAGTGCGCCACTTGGGAGCGCGGCGGCTCTCCTGCCAGAGGGTTTGGATCCCATGTGGAGACCGGTTCCCGCTCACTGGCTGAGCGTGGTGTGGGCGCAACACCGAGGGTTGCGATCCCGTTGCCGGTCCCCGGTACGGGCGTGACACCGAGGGTTGCGATCCCATTACCGGTCAGTAAAAAAGAGACAAAAAGGAAAAGGAAAAAAAAGAAAATGGTGAAATTAAAATCTGGTGCAATATTTACTTTTCCCCTTTTAGCTTGTCTTGAAAATCATTGTTTTCAGTTACTTCTTTGATCTTTCCTTTTAAAAGCCTCATAAGAGATTCACGATAGCTTTGGATTTAGCGTTTTAAAGGTCCGAAAGGAACTTTTATGTTTTTCTGGTCTTATTTATTCAAGACACATTTCGGTACTCTGGTACCACTCAACAAACAAATATGTAATACCAAGAAAAGATCTGCAGGGTGTAGCTCTCTGTTCTTATAACTCATTCAGAGAAACTGGATCCTTAATTAAACTCTGTTTTTGGAAATAAGAGAAAGAGAATGATGTTGATAGCTGTCAATTATAGCATCCTACTTTGTGTCAAGTACTATATTAGGCACTGTAAATTTATTTAATCCTTCAAATAGCTCTGAGATGGATATTACCATTTGCATAAAGGAAAATTGAGAGGTTAAGCAAACTGGGTGAGGTCACATAGTTTATCAGTGGGGGATTCAGGCAAGTGTGCATTAAAGTCCATATGTTGTTCAGTCTATCAGAGCACAAGAACTCTCTGTATTTTCCCTCTTTATGATCTGTACATACCTTTTAATTTGAAACAAGAAAAAGCTATTTATCAATTTCCCAGGTTGTTCCCATACATTGCAGCTCTCGTGATAACTGATATTAGCACCTTGGAAAACAGTTTGGCAGTAACTAGCAAAGTGAAAGAAGCAAACACTCCATGAGTCATCAATTCCACTCCTACGCTGAATGTTCCTGAACATCTGTCAAGAGAAGCTCCTCTGCATGCGCACCAGGACACATGTTCAAGAATGTTCAGCCTTTTTCTAAATAACCCCAAACTGAAAGCCATCGAAATTTCCATCACCAGTTGAATAGATGATTAAAATTGTGATATATTTATACAATGGAATGCAGAATAGCAATGAAAGTAAATGAATTGCATCCATGTGGAATGACATGGATAAATTTTAAAAACTTTAGATTGAATGAAAGCTAGACATAACAAATGCATTCATTCACTGTAATATGATTTGTAAAGTTCAAAAACAAGCAGAAATAAACTCTATTTCTTTGGAGGTATTTAAGCAGTTGGAAGAACTATAAAGAAATGCAAGGAAATCATTGTCACAAAAATCAGGATGATGTTTCCTCTTAGAAGGGAAGGAGGAGTTACGATGGGTGAGGCATTCCAAAGGCTCCTGCCATGATCCATTTCCTGCTCTGGGAGGCGGCTTCAAGGGGTTCACTCCAGAAGTATTCCTTAACTAAACATACATGTTTTAGAAACGTTAGATATATAGTTGTCCCTTGGTATCTGTGAGGGATTGGTTCCAGGACACCTGCAGATTCCAAAATTCTCAGATGCTCAAGTCCTGATATAAAATGGCATAGTGTGCATATAATCTATGCAATCCTCCCACATACTTTAAATCATTTCTAGATTACTTATAATACTTAATACAAATTCCTATACATCACTTCATTCGCATGGGTTCAATTTAGTAACTGGCCCATGACAAATTCAAGTTTTGCTTTTTGGAACTTTGTAGAATTTTTTTTTCCCTAAAATATTTTCTATTCGCTGTTGGTTGAATCCATGGGTGCTATATCATGTATTCAGTCATTACCTCCATCCCTGGAGAGGGAAGTGAATAGAAGCCAGAGGTGGAAACAACTGCACCGCTTTAATGGACTACAGATAATTAGACATCAGAGCTCAATTATGGCAGGAAACGGATTTTGAGGTACAGATAGGAATTTTTATTTGCCTGCTATATATCTAACTCATTTTTATTAATCCAATTCTTTGACTTTGTCACTGTTATGTATACACAGAAATTTACTCAGCCTAACTTAAGAAGTCTCCCTTGCTGAGTGTTAAGGTATTCCTTGAAGAAAGGACAAATAAAGACTCAGACTATGAGTGCTCCACCATCGTTGGCTGTAACCCTGCACAAGTCATTCTTTAGTTATTGCCGGAGAGAATCTTAACCTCTCAAGATGATTCTAAGAAAGGTGGTGCACTAGGACTGATCAGTGATCATGCATTTTTATTTCTCCTGCTTCTTAAGACATCACAGCAAAGAGAAGGCTTTGCCTGAGAAATATGAAGTTGCAATTATAGATCTTAATTTAGCAATTTCAGAAAAGCCACCTCCCATCAAAATGCATTCAAAGCTGCCTGTCAGTACAGTAGAGCTTGTTGGCATAGTTGAAGGCATTTATAGGATTTTCTCAGTTTTAGATTTCAGTATAAAATTCCCTCTGAAAGTAACTGACAACTTTGACTTTTTTTTTTTCCCTGTGGAGAATGAAGTTATTATTAGGTATTATTTTTACTCAAAACCAGAAAGAATGACACTAGGTCAGAGGGAGAGTGTTAGAATGTTGCAGTTCTGTCTCCAATGCCTGTGTTGTTAGAATCCTCTTTTTCTGTCTCCTGGCTCCCCCTTTACTCACCCTGGACTCTGGAGGCACAGCTCCTGTGTTATGCTTCAAGATCCTCAACCTTAGATATTTTTCCATGGGATTTTCTGATCTTATTCTACATAACTGCATCAACAAAGTAGAGAGTATTGGGAACCTGAATAGAGAGTATTGGGAGGTAGGGGGGGAAATGGAGGGGGATTAACTGCTATTCAGAGCTTGAGGAAGTGCCACATGCAATCCTTAACCAGAATTTCTGTACCATGTTTTACCTGTGAGGGTACACAAAAATGCATGGGTTCCTCTGCAGCATCTGTAGTTCTGAGATGTAATGAATTAAGTGTTACTGAACTCTTGGTACAGGACAAGCACTGGGCCGTGCAGCATGTGCACATATGGTGCTAATGCGGTGGTGAAGGTCACAGACTGTACCCATGCCTTCATGCAGCTCATGTGCTTGAGGCAGGTTCTAATTCCCCGTGACAGAAGCTCAGGATCTAGAATAGGGCTCGTCCAACATGTGATCACCAGGTTGGATGTCTCTCTGATGTTGCTTCCTAGAGCAACATTATTTTCCCTCAAATTTTATTTGCCTGGTATTGCTATTGCTACGCCAGGTATCTTTTGTTTAGTGTTTGTCTGATGCCTCTTTTTCACTATCCTTTTATTTCAGATTTCCTGGTCATTTCATTTTAGTTATGTCTCTTATGAGCAGAAGAAGGTTGGATTTTAAAAGTCTAATCTGATAGTCTATTTTAATTTGCATTTGATAAATGATGTGTTCAGACTCATTCTTATTTTTTTTCTTTCTTTAGCATTGCTTGTCTTCTTTTCCTTCCACTTTTTTCTTGCTTTCTGTTAGATTGATAAAGTTTATATTCTCACCCTCCTTCATTTTACCTTTTTCTCTATTGCTTTAGAGGCGTTAGGTCATATTTCTTTTCTTTAGCAATTACCCTTAAATTTTTATCACGCATTTCAAATATATATTTTTTTCTAATAAAAGTTGAAGTTTCTTCCTTCCTCTCACAGAAAAGACATGCCTCAGTAAGCTTTATTCTTCGTCTCTCCTTTCTTGTAGTAGTTGTCAGGAACCACAGTTCTATGTTTATTCTTTTCATTTATCAACTTTTATTTTATATTAGATATATACAAAAGAATAATTGTACCAGGTAAGTTATAATGCACCATCTTACTTTTACTGAGAAATTACATTTCTAAAAATTGTTTTCCATTGATTAATTATATTTCTCAATATCTTGCCTTACATCTCACTTCTTCTCTCTGGGTTTATTTTTCTTTCTGCTGAAATTCATTCTTTAGTTCATTCAGTAAAGTTCGATGGGATATAATTGTTTTAGTTTTTACATATATGAAAATGTCTTTATTTGCCTCTACTCTTAAATGATACTTTATGTATGGAATGTTAGATTTGAAAATTACTTTTCTTTAGTGTTCTAAAGCTATAATTTAATTATTTTCTGGCATCTCTTGTTGCTGTTAAGAAGTCTGTCAATAGAGTTGTTATTATTTATTGGTAATTTTTCTTTACTTTCTGTAATTTCATAGATTGTTTTCCCCTTTGATGTTGATGTCCTAAAATTTCACTGTGATGTGTTTACAAGTATGTTTTATTTTTGTTTTTCCCACTTGACGTTTAGGAAATACTTTTAATCTGAATACTTATGTCTTCCTTCAATTTGGAAAATTCCCAGCCATTTTCCTTCAAAATTGCTTCTTTATGTTTTCCCTCTTTTCCCTCTTTTGGAACTCCTTTTGGATTATTATTATCCCTTAAATTCATCCTCTTTATCTTATAACTCCCCTTTTATAATTTGCCTTTATAAATCTCTCTATGCTCTTTATAAGATAGTGTCAATTTTTTGATACTATCTTGTAATTCACTAATTTTTCTTAGAGTGTGTGCAGAATAGTTTACCTTCATTAGTTAGATGCTTATTTAAATGATTATTATATTTATTTTTCAGATTTCTATTGGTTCTTCAGTATATCCACCTATTCTTTATTCATATGTGCCCTTTTAAAAATATTTGTTGTCTTAATTGTGTATAATTGCTTTTTAAAATCTCTTTAAAGATTGAAAGCACACTCATTTGGAAGCTATTTTGAAATTGCTTTATTACTTGGGTTTTGTTGGTAGTGAATTAATCCTGATCTTTTAGTCTGATGGCTGTCATTCTTAATGTCAGTTTTCCTCGTGTGATTTGGAATTTTTGCAGGCTCTTCTCAGGTGAGATTTTTGTTTTTTCTTTCTCTACATTTACTCATCTTCTTTATCAGTTTTTGGTTGCCTCCACCCGGCTCCTTCAATTAGTCTAGAGCCAGATCTGATATTGAGGGCTGAGAATTATGTCCGACGGTCATTAGAGGCTTTGGTCATTGAGATTGCAGGTGACTAGGTCCAGTTCTGTCTTTGTGCTTCCTCTGTTTCCTCCCACTGCTTCACAGACAGAGCCTGACAGGGGCCACTGAATTTTAAGGTTCCTTTAAGAGTTAGAGAAGCCCTATTTTAGTACCTGCTTTTTTATTTATCTCTAGTTTAGTTTCCTACTATGTGGTTTCATTATCCCTGTTCATCGCTGTATTTTTCTTACTTTGTTCCTGATCCATAAAGCTTTTTATTATGTTTTTAGGTGTATATGTCTTTTTTTAAAAAAATGTATACATACATACATACATACATATACACACACATGCACACACATGGGGATATATAATCCATTATTGCTGCAAGACAGAAAGTCACACAAAAAGTTTTTATTAAAAGTAAGTTAGTCAGGTTACATGAGTTAGTAGGACCTAACCACTGCCCAGTATGGAATTGGAGTTTGATCTAAAGTGAAAACAAACCAGCTTTCTTTTCCCCCACAGATAAGATGCTTAAGGTGAAAGGGCAAAAAGCAAAATAAAACAAGCAAACAAAAAGGGTTTCAACAGTTTCAGAGGTCAGAAGAGAAGGCTGGTTTTCCTGGCTCCCACTGCTTCCTCATCAGGGGAGGTTGGCTCTGCAAGTAGGGAAAACATATAGTGATTCTCAAATCAAGACTGTAAATTTTCTTCATCATCATTCCATTAATTATCACCAATTTTCAGGGCATTTGGGAGACTTTGAAGCAGAGTGATCTGTAGTTGCTCACAAAATTGTGCTTTCTTAAACATCTAATTGTAATGATTGAAACAGCAAGAAAAAAAGACTATTAATACTTTTTAAAAGAAAATGCAAATATTTATGCTGAAACTGGTCTTGTATGAGCAGATAGCAACTGAGGTTCAACTTAATCTCAGTTTGCTAAAGTAACGCGAGTTCAAAAGAATTGCTTTGTCTTTTGTTTAAAGAACAGAATCATTTGGAAGACATTAAGTCACAATTTCAAAAGAAGCTCACATCACATTTTGATGCACATGAGTTGTGTTTCGCATTTCTGTGGTTGCCTTCAGAGATTAAATTTAAGTATGTCAGTGAATCCTATCAGTTAGACACATTTTCTGAAAGAAACAGATTGAGTTAAAATTTAAAATAGGCATACCAAGAATACATAGGATCCCTGGAATTTTGGAGTGGAGTTTGTGATCCCTGGAAGTATGCTGAAATTTCTATCTGGGTGGCTAAATTCTGGATTATGGGTATGTCCACTTGGGTCTATGGAAGTTCATTCTCTTTCAGGAGGTAAATCAAGAGATAGGATCAAGATGTTTTCTAATTAAATATATTCTACACTTTTCTGGAATAATTGAAGCCCCTAAATTGTAGTTTTCTTATTGATGTGATCATGATTGGCCATGCTGATAACAGTAAGTGATTATGCTAACAGCATATGGATAAACAAAGCAAATTTAAATATTTGTTGGTCAGCATTTTGGCCTTACCCCCCAGAAAATTGTGTTTATTGAATAATTAACAAGCTGCACTTCACCATTAATAATAATTTTAAAAAGTCCTTTTGCCCTTCCAATACAGAATCGTGATCAGTTTACCCATTTTTGTAATAACTCGAACCCTGCCCCCTTCCACAATCTATCAACACAGATAGAAAATGCTAAAGAACAGGCAGAGGAAGGAGGAAGAAAAAAGTTAAGGGAGGAAAGGTTTTCAAGACTCTTTAGGTACTAAATGCCACTGACGTTCAAGTGATAGTTTTAATAATAACCAAAATGTAAAGTTGAAAACGAACATTAGAGTATGGTTTTAAGATACTATGATTTTTAGAGATCAGTTGATACTTTCATAATAATGTAAAGCATCGAATTGTTTACCCTGTCTCTATTCACAGATCATTCAAGTTTTTCCTATCCTGTACATTGGATAAATTGAAATGTGGTGAGGATTAGGAAACATAGTTTGAGTTAATAGTTAAAAAAAAAAAAAAGAATTGGAATTTAGAAGTATAGCTCTTCTCCTTTAAGCAGAACTATTTTGCTTTTCTTGTTAGTCATGGAAAAGCACCGAGTGGTGTTATCCTACCAACTCACCTGCTGTTAGGGCTCACATGCTTTATTTCATAATAGTCTTTGCAAATACTTTATTAGAGATCGAGGCAGGAGTGGAGGTTGGAGGAACTGGAAAAGGAATATTCTTTGTAGAGGTTTAGGTAAACAGTAAGTGCATTAGATATTATCTTTTGTCAATGAATGAATTTTTGTTAGACAATACTTTAAGTTTTCCAGTGTTTCAGTTCTCAGTGTTTAATTTTAAAAATTTGTTTCAAAATTAAGCACACCATAGAGTAACATTTTCTTTTCATTTTATGTTAGGTTTGTAACCAAATTATTGGAAGATCTCATCTTCTTTGTTGCTGATGTGCTTAATAATGGACAAGAAGTTCTAGATGTGGTTATCACTAAGCCAAACCGAGAACGTCAAAAATTAATGAGGGAACAAAACATATTGGCACAGGTGAATGTTCTTCATGTGCTAAATTTTCATATTTTATTTTTTGAGTCATAGTATCAGGGAAAGCCCTTGTATTGGTTATCGATTTCTGTGTAATGAATGACCCCACAACTTTGGGTCTGAAAACAACAGATGCTTCTATCTCACAGTTTCTATAGAGTAGTAGTCTAGGAGTGGCTTAGGTGGGCAGTTCTCGCTCAGGGACTTTCACCAGGCTGTAGTCAAGGTGTTGGCTGGTGTTGAGTGGGGAAAGGAAAACAGTAAGACATGGTTAATTAATTTCTATAGCTATTGCCTGAAAAGACAAAATTACTTTTTTCTTAAGTTAAAATAAAGGTTATAAACCTAATGGGGCAAAGTCTTTCTGACATTAGCAATTCTTCTATATAAAACATCTGATTTCAAGGACTTTTAGGACCTTGAATAATTATTAATATTACTTAAACTAACATATATCAAAATTTTATTTCATTATTATAAATATAAAATTCAAGGTTTAGCAAATATGGAATTATTGAAGAAATGTTAATTTGTATCATATTTCATGAACTCCAAAGGATGATTTTGCTTTCCGTTTTGCGTTCTGGTATTAATGCTTATGCCCGTGTCTCTTTGATAGACGATTTACTCATCCTACCAGCTCATCTTCAGGTGATATTACCTGTCCCTTGCTGTCCAAAAGAATTATATTCCTCAATGCTTTTTAAATGTTTCCTAACCGCTAACCTTGCCGGAATCTGGCTCACTGGGTACCACCAGCTGCCCATGTGAGTCTCTAATAAATTACATTTGAATGCTGACACATTCACTGATTTGGGCGCATCTTTGTTTACCAAGAACAGTAAGTTAACTCATTTACAAAGAGGGTTAGAAGCAATATATGGAAGCAATTTTTTGATGTCGGTTTGAGGTAATAGTGAGTGCTTTTTAAAAATATGATTTTGATTTTGGAAAGGTATAGAAAATAAGAAAAGAAACTATAGAGCCTATGGAAATAAAACTATTTTAGTTCATCAGATTTGTTTGTGTAACTCGGTGCAATCAACCATCATTATATTTCCTATTTTAATAAAATATAATTTTTAAACAAAAGTAAGCATTTTATTTAAGTCATGTTTGTTACTCAATTTAGAGAACACTTTTAGAAGTGTTTTTTTCTTCCTTAATATGTTGGTCCTTTGTCCTAAATCCCTTTTTTCTCTTTTACATTAATTCTACTCAAATAGTACAAAAGTATTTTTGAGTCAGTGTTCTAATTTGTAAAAAATTCAAAATAGGTTGCAAAACATCCACCTGCATTCATCAGAATAGGTGATTCTTTTCATTCCTGGTAGGTGTTTGGGATTCTTAAAGCACCCTTTAAAGAGAAAGCGGGAGAAGGCCCAATGCTGAGACTTGAAGATCTGGGGGACCAAAGATACGCTCCCTACAAGTACATGCTGCGTCTGTGCTACCGTGTACTGAGACATTCTCAGCAGGACTACCGGAAGAATCAGGTCAGAGGTGGCCCCCATTTTTTACTCTGTCTTATATTTAAAGTGTGGGCAAGTTTCTTTGGTTACTATTCTAAAGCACAGAAGAGAAAATAGGATGAGAAATCTCACTTTGAAATGAAATGTTTTATATTGGCAACACAAAAATGATCTGTAAGTATTTTTGAGGTGACATATGTATTTATTCTTCCATATAGAATTAGAATCATTGGGGGAGGATGTCCTGAGTCTTTATATGTGCATGGTATTAGCTCCTGCTGGGCAGGGGGCATACTGGACCTGTAATGTAAAGAGGAATGAAATATTTCTTGGCTTGAAGAACGTGTGAGGCACAGAATCGCCATGTATAGCTCAGAGTTTATGGTCTAGTGGAAAAGATATGATATGTCCATCTGAAACAGAAGGTGGAGGCAGAGAGGGGCACAAGAGAAAAAAGACAGCATGATGGGAATTCTCCGAAGGAGAGCTCAGTTGTGGCTGTGGGAACCAAGGAAAGATGCCTGGAAAAGGAAGCATTTTAATAGGATGAGAATCATTTTCATATATTGTATGGGAATAGATATTTTAGGAAGAGAGATCTGTAAACAAAGAATGATGAATGCTAGAAAGGGCACTTTTGCTCCCAGATATCTGCAGCTGTCGAGGCAGGGAACCCATGTGGATCTAGGGATGTTGCTAAAAATTGACAACTGCAAGTGAAATTTCTTTCATCTCATTTTTATCTTAAAAATAATATGTAATGTTTTGCACTGTGTCCAATAATATAAATGTTTATTTAACATAAAATTGTTTGAAATTAATTGTCATTCAGTGAATTATCATCCCATATTTCTCTTAACCAGTTTGAGGGAAGAGTGCGTCATTAGTAAGTTCTGCTGATGAGTTTAGTTCATGAGGAAGGATTGGGAGGGGAGAGGGCTGGTAAGGCAGGGTGGGCTATGTCACAGAGGGCCTACGATGTCAGGCCTAAAGGGTGGAGGTTATTGGAGAATAGTTAGTAGTATTTATTGAGTGTTTACTTTGTCCCAGGCTCAGTTTTAAGCACTTCTCATGAATTAACTCAGTTAGTTAATGCTAAGTTTGATGGGGAGCTGAGGTACAGAGAGGCTAATTAACTTGCCCATGGTTATAGTTTTAAGAATGGATCCAGTATGCAGATTCAGCCTCTTAATCATCACACTATTGCCTTTTGGTAGTTTGAAAGTATTTTGGCAAGAAAAAAAGATTTGCTTTAGGAGGACTGTGTTAAAATATTTTGGCTTCAAACTTCTGTTTAAAGATTAAGAAAGATCTAGAAAGAATATGTGAAACATTAGCCAGAAGATAAATAGTGTGGCTAGGAATGGGAGCAAGGGGAGAATATAAACAAATCCTTAAATACTTTCTAATATAAACCTAGTTATAAACATCCTTCTTTCCAATTGAAAAATGCTGTCACTAGAATTATTTTTCCTTGCTTCATTGCATTCCTTTAAGATGGCAAGATAAAATAGAGTTGTTTGTATTTTACTGCAAGAAACATAAATTTCTGGAACATTCAATGACAGACCTTCAAGCACTCAGAATCAGTGTCAGAGGTGCTCCCAATATGAGGGCCTAAATTCTTCAATGGAGGTCTGGAGTGGGAGTGGGGGGTGACAGGCTGCTCAGTGTATTCTATGTGTCTGCATTCTCTTCTTGGGTCTGGAAAAATATACTTTGTTAGACAGGCCACTCCTCCACACATACAAGCAATGCTGTATTACAGAGATTGAAATTAACAGAAAAAATCAATAGGTCTATAGAGGTTGCCTATTGCCGTCAGTCCCGTGGGGTCCTACAATGTGCACCGTCCTTGATTGCACTCAAACTCTGCAGGTGTGCTGAAGACCCTCCATCCCCCACAGCACCACCCCATGCTGCAGTGCCAGAACTCCTTGGGTTTGGTTATTCTGCTAGTCCCTGGCAGGTTTCTCTAGCAGCACATCTTAACTGGTGGCAGTTCTCAGTCTCTCCCGGTCTGGCCCACACGGTTCTTTCTCACTTCCCTCTCAGTCTTAGCTGGAGTGTCAGGGCAGGCCTTGCATGCTGAGGCACACACAGTTTCTGCTCTGCAAACACTCTTCCTTCTAGTAAACACGTGCACACACATATACCCCTACCCAGTCACACAACTCCTCCCAGGTAATTGTTTATACACTTTGGGGACCAGCTCTCGGGGTTTCTTCAGAGTATATGATTGTGAGTGATCTAGTCCTTTCTCTTCTTTGGGGTGTCTCCCCAAAAGGTAGATCATAGATCTGCCAAAGGAATGAAGAATTCTCAGCATTTGTTGAGGGTTAGATTTTATTTTCTCTCCCTTTCTCCTGGATGATCTAATTGAATCTCAGTAATAGCTGTGAAGTCTTTTTCTCATTTCTATTGAATTAAGAATGCTTTGTATTAAGCATAAAACAGCTTTCTGATGTTTTTAGAACATGATTTTAATATGTAGGCAGAAAGGCCTTCTACATTTTTACATAATTGCTTTGTTTTCCTTTATCCTTATCTATATTTTATAGTCCTAATAGGGAGTTCACTTGTGATTTAGTGTTAACATAGGTCTTTAATATTGAGTCTCCATTTATTATTATTTATAGAATTTGATAACACTTTTAATTTCATTTGATTTTTTATTAACATCTTGGATGTTTGCCTTCTTCCAGAGTATGACTATAATAGTCATAAAACTGTGTAAATCAATACATATTTAAAGTGATATACTGTAGAAGACATTTACTTTACTTAACTGGATATCCAATGCACAAAACCATCATTCTGAAAGGCCGCAAAAACGCTGCCTAGAATATAATTAGATTTATGCAACCAATATTATTTTCAAGGAACAGATACATTCCAGTAAATTTTTTTTTTTTTTCCTTTTTTTTGTCTTTTTTCGTGACCGGCAACGGATTGCAACCCTCAGTGTCGCGCCCGTACCGGACCAGGACCGGCAACGGGATTGCAACCCTCGGTGCTGCGCCCGCACCTCGCTCAGCCAGTGAGCGGCCGGTCTGTATGTGGGATCTGAACCCTTGGCAGGAGCGCCGCCACGCTCCCAAGCGGCGCACTGTAGCAGTGCGCCACCAGGCCAGCCCGATTCCAGTAAATTTTTCCTAAGGCAAAACCACTTTCTAATCAATACATTCTCCCATCATAGAAACAAAGGTACATTCCCAAGTAAAATCCCCAAGAAATTGAAGTGAAAACTTTTGACTGTGAAAGGGGTTAAGTTCACCAGTTCCGTGGTTATGTGAGATGTGTGGGTCGTACCATTGAATGTGGGAAATGAGCAGCAGTGGTTTGGGATTTGGAGAGTCACTAAAAGTGAAGAATAAGGAGCCGTTTGAAACTCCCCAGGAGCTTTCTCTTGCTCTTAGAATAACATCTTTGCTCTTTGCCGTGGTTCATGAGGACTCTTTCACCTGCCTGTCCAACTTCAGCTCTTGCTTTCTCTCCCTTGCTACGCTCTAGCCACCATGGCACCTTCTGTATATAGAACATGACAAGCTTGGTCCCAGGGCCCCGGGGCGTTTGCACTTGCCACTCCCATTGCCTAGACGGCTTCCCTCCAGGTTTTCCCATGGCTTTCTTCTTATCATTTTCACCCTAGCTCAAATGTCATTTCTTTATCATCTACCTTGTCTAAAGTTGCTGCTTTTCTCCATCCCTCTGTTTCATTTCACTTATCAACATGTAAAGTGATCATACTTGTTTATTCATTTGCTCCTTTTATCTCACTAGGATATAAAGCTAGGATATAAGCTGCATGAGAGCTTCTCTATCTTGTTTGCAGCCACATACCTAGTCTCTTGAATGGTGCCTGGAATGGAGTAGGCCTTCAAGAAATATTCACTGGGTAAATGGATCTGACCAATGAAGTAATAAATCATGTTATCTTTTTAAAGACAAAAACTATATGAAACTTTATCATTTTGCTTGAAGAGAAGATTTTATAATCATTGTAGTATATGTGATAAAAGAAATTATCTTAGGTCCACCTGGGATCTTCATGTAACATTGATCACATGCTTCATGAATGAAATATCAGAGTCAATTTACTTTCTATAATTATGCCAGAATGATTGGTTATGAATTTCAGTAAGAGTTAGAAGTAGCCTTTATTAGGCTGGTGAAACCCTAAGTTACCATGTCATGAAAACTTATTATTTAAACTAGATTTATTTTTGTTTTTCTCCACATACAAGAGTGTAAGTACCCATATTAGAAATTATTTCAAGTACATAATTTTTTGTTATAATTTAAATTGTGTATATGCTAATATGTTTTCATTTCCTACCTCAAAAAGCTCTGTTTATTGAAGAATTATTTACTTGCTTTCCTTTTGACAAATTTTTTTTAGTGAGTTTTCCATTATGAATAAATTAATCAAGATGCTGACACTGATAGGACCTGTCATTTCTAAGCTGTTTGGCAGTGCATCCTGACAGCTTTTCTTCTTTGCAGGAATACATTGCTAAGAATTTCTGTGTCATGCAATCCCAGATTGGCTACGATATTTTGGCAGAAGATACTATCACAGCTTTGTTGCACAACAACAGAAAACTACTAGAGAAACATATCACAGCAAAAGAAATAGAAACATTTGTCAGTTTGCTCAGGAGAAACCGGGAGCCAAGGTTTGAAGTAGTTCATGCAGTATTCTTTCCTGGTGGGGCTTGTGACTTTTTGTTTTATATTTAGAACTTCTACAAGTTAGAATTCTTCCATATCACTAACTATCATGGAAAAACTATGTTGGGCTTATTGCTATAGTAATTGTATATAATAAAGAGTTATTACCTCATAGGAGATCGAAGTCCTTTATAGTCTTATGTTTAAATGTAATTGATTTGTCATTCTGATAACATTTTTGTAGTACTTAGTGATTTTTCAAAATATATTTATATACACTGTCTCATTTAAATCCTTGAACATCTCATGAACTACACTGGTTGTGCATTATTATCCGCATTTTAGAGATGAGAAAATAGAAGCCTAGAGAGCAACTTGCCCAGGAATACCCCAATAGTGAGGAGTAGAATATGAAGTAAATCAAGGGTTTCTGACTCCACATCAAGTTCTCTTTCTATTGCACCATGCTGCCTTATCTGGGAGAAATGCATGCAGAAAAGTCAAGCAGATTGGAAGCCTTCTTCACTAATTGTATGGAAAATAAGAAATGGGCCTCTGAGTCCACCTGGCCATAGTCACTTTTATAAAGCGTGTGCTATAGTCCTGTTTTACTCAGCACAACATTGGCTTTGATCTGGTTTTATTGTGATATTCAGTTGTGTGGAGTCTCACTTTAGGGTAGATAAATGATTTTCTAAACATAATAAGTCACAGTGCTGTGGGATGAATATCACCAAATAAGCAGAAGCAAACATATCCTTTTCGTAACAAGGTTTGCATTAAATAAGAAGAATTGGGTGCTTAATTTCTTTCTAATGATTCATTCGATAAGCAACACTTCCGAAAAATGTTATATGGAAATATTAAAAATATATCTATATAAGCTTCTGTCATTACAGTCCAAGTTATATTTTTGTTGTGATGATCCTATAAAGTGCTCTGTCTTCACGTTCATTTGTTTTCTCTTGCCAGATTTTTGGATTATTTGTCGGATCTGTGTGTGTCTAATACCACTGCAATTCCTGTAACCCAGGAACTTATCTGTAAATTTATGTTGAGCCCAGGCAATGCAGACATTCTCATTCAAACAAAGTAAGGCCAGATAACGGAGGCATCTTTTTTCTGTCTGTTACTTGTAAACGCTGTCGTTCTTTATCATATTTGTAAGTGTGCTTCTTAATAGTTTTGTGTGTCATTTATTTCAAGGGTGGTCTCAATGCAAGTAGACAACCCCATGGAGAGCACCCTCCTTTCAGATGACATTGATGATGAAGAAGTCTGGCTCTATTGGATCGACAGCAACAAAGAACCCCATGGCAAAGCTATCAGGCACCTTGCTCAAGAAGCAAAAGAAGGCACCAAAGCTGATTTAGAAGTGCTAACCTATTACAGGTTAAGTATTGCAGAGAATCATAATTCTCAGCCTCACATAGTCACTGAGAGCTGATTCTCTGAAACTTCTAAAAGTTAGGTATCAATGAAGAGAAAATTTAAAGTCATGTCAGAACTGGGGTAGCTGAAATGTTTAGTGTTGTTCAAACTATTCAAAATAAAAGTTAGGATCTGTGCTTTCTACTTGCAATGTTCTGATTTTTCCACTAGTTTGGAATTTTTATGCAGTGCAGTTTTTTCCTATTTTTGATTAGAGTAGGGGCAGGTGAGAGACATGTTAGGACCCAGGTGATGGACTGGAGAGAGAGGTGGAACTGGGGCTGGGGGAGCTGGCCTGGCTGCAGGGGTGGCCTCAGGGGAAGTTAGCCAGAACTTTAGTATATAATGCTTATGAATATGTGGTGACCTAAGGCTTAAGAGAAACTAGTGCCTGTAGTTATGAAAGTTCAGCTGTGGCATGTGGCAGCAGTACCAAAGGTGGTCCCTGGTGGTCAATAAATTGAGATCAAGTACCTAGCTGATGCCTTTGAGTTTAAGGGATAGAAACCCAAGGCAGAAGCTCTTGGGCCAACTTGGGCCCAAATGGCAGGAGTCTGAGGAAGGCAGAGAATGCCTTGTGCTCCCTTCTTTCTACAGTTACAGCAAAAAAGCTGCAGACTATTTCTTGATCTCAGAGGCTAATGAGCCCACATGTGCTGACGCTGTTTGGACTGATCTCATTTGATTTGGAAACTGGGGTTAGACTTACAGTGTAGAGACCAGTTCCTGAAGCTGAGTGAGTCTGGGGAAGGTGGAGAGAGGGTTTTATATGAGCTGTTGTCCTGAGCCTTCAGGCTTAGTATATTTGTAATCCTAGGAAACTTAGAATTGAGAGCCTAATGACAGTGTCCACCAGACACATGTTGCTGGAACAAGTGAAAGAAATTGTAACTGAAGGGGCATAGAGACAATTTCATATATGTGTTGTCATGTGATTACTTAACCTACTACTGAAAGAGTTTGACTCCAGTATCACAAACATTTGGAAATACAGGTGTCATAAGTGTAGATACTGATTGGTACTATGATGTTTAAGAACTTTATCAAGATAAGACAAATCATGTAATCTGTTTAATATTTTTAAGGTACCAGCTAAACCTCTTTGCAAGGATGTGCTTGGATCGCCAGTATCTGGCCATAAACCAGATCTCTACGCAGCTGTCTGTAGACTTGATCCTGCGGTGTGTGTCAGATGAGAGCCTGCCCTTTGACCTCCGAGCATCTTTTTGTCGCCTTATGCTCCATATGCATGTTGACCGGGACCCCCAGGAGTCCGTGGTGCCCGTTCGCTATGCCAGACTCTGGACAGAAATCCCCACAAAGATCACCATTCATGAGTATGTTTGGGAAAATTTCTTGAGCCCTTTAAATCTAGCAGATGAACTCAAAATCAAATGTCTTCAATTTTGAAATGAAATATATGGAAAGGCATTTGTGTGTTCTAACTCAGGTTGTTAATCTTCCAAATGCAAATTTTACCTTTTTGGAGGGTAAAATGATAGCTCCTAGTGATAACAGAAACATCTTTCTGGAAACCAATTAAAAGAAATATTAATAATAATAAATAAGAATTTAAATATCTGATATTATGGTAGACTGATTTAAATGGTTTATATGTATTAATTCATTTCACAATAACCCCATTTACAGATGAGGACACAACACCTCGAAAGGTTAACTAACTTATTCAAGATGCTAGGAAGTTAAAGTATGTATGTTTTCCTAGTTTTAAACAATTACAATCAATTTAACTTGCTTTATCTTCTTACTGTCCTTGCAGATATGATTCTATAACAGACTCTTCCAGAAATGACATGAAGAGGAAATTTGCACTGACAATGGAATTTGTTGAAGAATATTTGAAAGAAGTTGTAAATCAGCCCTTTCCTTTTGGGGATAAAGAAAAAAACAAACTGACATTTGAGGTATTTTTAAACAACAACTATTTTTGAAGTCATTAAATTTTCCCTGTAAAAATTAGGTACATTGAGCATCAGAGATTTTTTTTCCCTCTAATATTTAGGATGTTTTGATAATTGGGTAGTTTAGTGCATGATGGCATGATTCTCTCAGCTGTTGATAAAAGATAGATTTGGTGGTTTGATTATACCTTGACGTTGATACAAAATATTTTATTAATAATTATCTCTTAATTACTGATTTCGTTGATTTTTGGTTTCATTTGTGTAAGCTTTATTGCATTTAATAAACAAAGACAGTTTTGCATATTTTATATGTTTGGATTGGATATATTTTTTCCATTTCCGTGGAAATGATGTTTTTATCCTCATTAAATTGTATTAAAATGCCTCAAGATATAATATATTTTGGGAATATAGTGACAAAACTATAGAGGAGGTGCTGTTACTTGATACCTGGTGTATTAGCTACCTATTGGTGTGGAACAAGTTACCCCCAAAATTAGCAGCCTAAAGTAACAAACATTTATTATCTCATAGTTTTTATGGGTCGCGAGCCTGGGAATAGCTTAGTTGGGTGGTCCTGGCTCAGGGTCTCTCATGAGGTAGCAAGCATGCTGGTGCGTGGGATCGTAGTCATCTGGGGCTAGATGGCCTTCTAACGTCTCTCATATGGCTGTTGGAGGCCATTCTTCCTTGCTGGCTGTTGACCAGACATCGCAGCTTCCTGCCACATGGAAGACTGGAGAAGTAAGTAGTGAAGGGCAAAGCCCTTGTGGGAGGCAGTAGCGCGAAGTGGCTCAGAGAATGGGCTCTCAAGTCAGGTGCATCTATTCAATCCTTCCTTTGCCATTTATTAACTTTCACAAGAGATTTATCTTCTCTTTGATTTTCTTTTCTCGTCACAGACATAAAGATGATAATAATAGCATCTTCCTCACAATTGCCTTGTAAGAAGTAAGTGAACATATACAATATATTTAATGGACTTACAACAGTGGCTGTCCCATAACTCAATTAGAATTTATTATAATGATTGTCTTAGGTTGGATGCCTGACATGACACTCTAAATGGAATTAAATATGGTCAAACAAATATTGGGCTATCAAAAACACCTTGAACCATAAATTCAAACGCTAAGGTCAGAAATGGGCCAAACAAACAAACAAACAAAAACCAGGAGGAAATAATCAGGAGAGGAATAGAATAAAATGGTAGACTTTATTTATGTATTTTTAGAAAGGCAGACTAAATTTTAAGGTGTCAAAGGGAGAATAGATTTGAATGAAAACATAACAAGGGACACCAAAGAAAGGAAGGAGAACAAAGAGTAAAATGACAATGATATTAAAAAAACAAGTAACAAGGGTCAGAGAGAAAGTGGTTGAAATGGAAGAAAGGCAAAGAAGAGCCATTATGTGAATAATTGGAGTACTTGAAGAAGAAAAACACACACAGTGAACAGAATGAAGAGAAAGGTAGGATTGGCAGACAGAGAAGCTGCTCTGCAGTGCAGTTACAACTGAGACCTCAGCCAATCTCAGGGAGCTCTGGAGCTGGGATAGTCCTTTGAAATTGTCACACATTAAGGCAAGGGGGCCGAGCTTTGTATCCTTCTATCAGCCAGCCCCTGGCTATTGGCTTCATCCTGGATGGGGTATGTAACATTAGGTAAGGCAGTTCCCTTTGGCCAAAAGCCATTCCTGGTGAGAGGCACTATAAGCTGTAAGTAGTCAGCAGCCATGATGTTCAGCAGCTGGGAAATAGGTGCCTCAGCCCTGAAGAGAGGATATGGGTGGAGCACAGTAGCCTCTACTACAATATCCACTGCAGGATTAAAAAGGTAAAACCAGAAGTCTAATTTCAGACATAAGGAAGAACTATCTGGTTAGGAATTATAAATAAGGAACTTACAGGTAAGCTGAAGTTATTAATTGTCCTGTACCAAGGAGCAGGCCAAAAACACTCCTCCGTGTGGGTGGCCCACCACAGCCACTACAGTAACCATGGCTGCCATGAAGGAGGCTAGACACCACAACCACCACGCAGATGGTCCACCAGCCACTGGAGTGAGTTGACACAAGGAGAGTCACCAGCACAGTTAAAGAAAGGAGGAGGATGTCTGTCTCCACAGAGCCCATTTCGTAGTGACGGAAGAGACATCTGTTGTATGAGATAGTAGTGGGGGACCTGATCACGCCTCTCAGCATTGGACAGATCATTTGGGCAGGAAATCAACAGAGTAACCATTATTCTTTCAGAGGGAGAGAGGAAATCTAGGATGATTAGAGGGGAGAGGGGGAGAGGAAGGAGGATGGGGCAGGATTGGACAAGGGGCATAAAGAATAGTTATAATTTGTAACAATATATATGCTAGTATATTGATTTGATCAACATATCTCAGTGTTGAACCCCCAAAATATGTATAATCAATTTTGATTCAATAAAAATTTGAAAAAAAGGAATTATAAATGAGGAACTTACAGGTAAGCTGAAGTTATTAATTACTGCTGCCTAAATCTCAGTCTTTTGCATCTTCCAAAAAAACCCATACAGATCAATAAAAAGCAAATTAAACACATAAATCCTTCACTTTCAAAATAACTAAAGGCCAGATGACAGTACATGCTTTAGTGACTGTAAGTAGAGAAACAAACATGAATTTTAAGTAGAACTACCTTATGAGATCCTAAGGCAAGCCTTTGTGGACAGTCAAGGGTTTCTTGAAAAACTGAAGAAGAGAGAAGAGGGGATTGTGTGAAAATCACCCTCAGAAAGAGAAAGTCTATCCTAACTGTGAAAATACTGAAAAATTATTCAGGTACATAAGAGCACCGACTAAATAGGAAAGGATTTAAAAGTACACAGGTAGCAGTTGTGGAAAGCAATGCTTCTAGAGACGAACAAGGTTAAAAGTAAGGGAGAGGCTCTCTTTGGAGTCTTGTTGATACAGGGAAAAGAAGCAAGGTGGAGAAATCTAAAATAACACAAGATAAAGGAAAACCAGAAAATTGAAGGACATATAACTCTTCCACTGCCCCCACCAAAAGCCAAACTTTAAAGAAACTGCACTTCACAACTCTGACAGGAGAGGGAGCTCTTGAACTAGAGATCATTTAGACCAGCTCGTACTGTGAGCCCTGTCCACGAAATGCATAGATGTCATCAGTTTTCATCTATATGAAACTGCTGTAAGACCAAACAGAATGGGAAATGAAAACATTTCAGTTGATGGAAATTCCTGTCTGGAAAACAACTGTGAAGCAGAAGCATATTGTAGCATGACACTCTAAATGGAATTAAATATGGTCAAACAAATATTGGGCTATCAAAAACACCTTGAACCATAAATTCAAACGCTAAGGTCAGAAATGGGCCAAACAAACAAACAAACAAAAACCAGGAGGAAATAATCAGGAGAGGAATAGAATAAAATGGTAGACTTTATTTATGTATTTTTAGAAA